>NC_091838.1:69994169-70297199 GCF_037783145.1 Equus przewalskii | reverse complement strand
GATGACTGTAGCCTCCACTTGGTCTTTAGCCATGGCAGGTGAATGTTTATATGTAGCTTAATGAATTAACAATAATTAAGTGCTTCAATTGCACATCAACTTGGTATAAAAGGACGATGACCCATCATCACTGGATTCCCAGGGCACTTGAAGCTGAGTCATATACTTGTCCCCGAGTGAGGGAAATTAGCAAAGGCAGATTTTTTTGCTGAATCCCTGAAGCACTCACAGATACACAACATGGTCTGCCTAGGCATTGAGGCTCACAAAGCCAATGGTGAGGAGCCCATTAGAATACAGAAAAGTGAGGTGAAATATAAGCATAAACTCTTTTTAGCCCAATCTCACCTCAGCCACGTGAACAACTGCAATAACCTGGACCTGTGCCATCTGTGATTGACTCCATTTGTTTCACAGGAAACCTTCCTTTTTGAAAGGTAGATGTTAAGCTTTTTAGTGCCTCCAGCAGAACATGTTAGTGCCTTGATTCCAAGGGTGTGGATCACATAAATCCAAACTGGCTCTGGTTTCGGTGGGAATACTGAAACCTTTCTCGGCTGACGCATCCAGGAATTAAAGAAGCATGACAGCTTTGAACCGTTGTCAAAAGCTGCATGGAATCTCATTTCTGGAAGGAGAGTTCCATTTTCTGTGATTTAGTGGAAGCATCTTCTTAAAACCTTTCCTTGTTTCTTCCAACCACTTTATTTCTACTCCTCTTTTGGCTCTGCTGGGAAAGGTTACAATACCAGGAACATGAATACTGAAAATAATTTAGGGAATCTGACTACGATTACACTGTGTTGGCAAAGCATGAAATTTCAATATTTTGTCAAGAACTTGTTTTTGAAAAGATGTATCTGTCTACCCACATATATATACATCTCATGTACACCTCTTTTTGTTTGTTTGTTTGTTTTTAGAACAGGAATTTGAGAGCTTGAGAAAGAAATCTTGTCACTACAAGTGACTGGAGATTTTTCTTCTAATTGGTACTCTGAGTCTCCTGTTGGCAAAAAGCATATTGTTGAAGGAAACCACTAGCTTTCATAAGGCCAGTTGAGTGAATTTCCAACTTATCATGGTGATGTCACTGAAGAAAGCATCAATGTTCTGCATCCATTCATCCATTTATGGATTTAGCAAATTTTCATTTGGGGCCTACTGTGTAGCAAGACCAGTGTCTAAGGGGTAAAGAGAGTAAAGACAAAATTAATTAATTAATAATTAACTAAACCTGTTTTCAAGAGCTTACAAAATTGTGAAGAAGATAAGAACTCTGTATAATACGTTCCAAGGGAGAATATTCAGATACCCCAAGAAAAGTACAGACAAATGCTCTGAGAATTGGCAGGAGGGAAGCATGGATTATGGTTGGGGCACGTGGTTTCAGGCATTGCTTCAGTGAGGAGAAGGCAATGGGCTGGGCCTTGAAGTGTGGTAAAAGCATGAAAATACTCAAGTGGTAAGGGAAAAGAGGCAACTGGAGAAATATTGTCAGGCCAGGAACAGAGTTGAGGCACCAGTCTCTGTTGGTGACGTTGAGTTTATAATAATGCCCGTCTGCTCAGCTATGTAATTTATTCTCAGTACTCTCAGAACGTGGGGGACAAGCACAGAAAAGGTAGTAGGGATTCACCTATGGATAAGGTGGATGCCACTGAAGATCAAAGAAAAGGACAGACAAAAGAGCGATTGAAAAGGTGAAGTATGGGATCTAAGATGGAGAGAAATCTCAAAGAGCTGGGATGTCAGTCAATAAACATCTTGCATTTAGAGGATTTTAGTGAATGTAGTGTCTTTAAGGATCAAGCTGATCTCAATGAAGGTAAGAAGGTAGAGGGACAGAAGCTTGAGGATGTAGATGGTGCATGTGGTCTAAAAAGGTTTATTCCACATGACAAAGTGAGAATAAGTGGAAGGTGAGAAGAGAGGAAACTCACAAAATTGCAGTGAAGAAGAAATATTATCTGAGGGCCTTACCTTGTCAGTGACCAAGGAAAACTGAAATTTGGGGCAGAGTAGAGTTAGTGGGGTCAGACCACTGATGGATAATGAGACTCAATTATAGATGGATGAGTATTCTGTGCCCTTAGATTCAGTTGAGCTCTGGTAAGGAGATCTGGCCATTCTGGTATGGACTTTGGCTTCCTTTCCTCTAATCCATAGATGAAAGGTGTCCAGTGGAAGGTAGAGAGGAAGAGAACTTAGAAACAATGGTGTGGCCCATTGTTCAGGAAACACTGGGTATGACAGACAAATTAATGCCACCTCCACCCAAAAATGTGCACATCCTAAACTCCCAGCACGTGTGAATATTTTACCATGGCAAAAGAGACATTGCAGATGTGACTAAGTTAAGGATCTTGAGACGGAGAGATTATACTGGATTATTCAGGCAGGCTTGGTATAATCATAAAGGTCCTTACAAGAGGGAAGCAGGATATCAGAGCAGAGAGGTGATGTTACACTGCTGGCTTTGAAGATGAAAGAAAGGGATACGATCCAAGGAATGCAGACAGCTCTGGAAGCTAGAAAAGGCAAGGGAATGGATTCTTCCCTTGAGTCTCCAGAAGGAAAACATGATCTCAGGGAGCAGATGTCTGAGTTAGCTGGAGCCAGGCTAGACATAGATGGTAGTGGGCATATTGTTGGAGGCACCAAGGAAGGTAGTAGGTGCAGAGGCAGATGTAGCAGTAAGGGAGAAGATAGGGGTAGACAAAGGGGTAAAATATAAATGCTTATCTCAAAGAGATGCTCTGAGACAAGAATGAGGGAAAATTGCTTAGCACAGTAACCTTGAATATATTAAGTGCTTAATATATCATATAAAAATGGTTTGTTGGAGTGTTGACTCTTCTGAGGGCAAGATGATCCCTTGGAGGGTAGCCCTCAGAAAACAAATTGTTTGGTACTCCCTGAAGATGGTTTTCTACAGGTAAAATTGGATTATGTTGAATATCAAAGACAGTCTTGAAGTGGGTAAAGGATTTGTTCATGAACAGGAAGGGGTAGAAAGAAGGAGAGCAAATGATAGGCAGCCTTCTCATCCAAGTCCTACTCGTTTGCCTGGCTGACTGTGTTGATAAAAGATTCAGAGTTTTTTTAGCACCAGCTGAGCATGCTACTTCATTCCACCTCCAGCTGCCTCCCTGAGTCATTGCCTAGTCTTCTACCCCCCGGCAATTGCCTGAGATCTCTGAGATAGATCCTGTGCTGACTCATCTCCACACTACCATCACCTAGTACAATGCCCAGCAAATAGCAAGCACCCAATAAATCTTCATTAAGTGAATGAACAAAGCGACAGGGTTGTACTCTTAAAATATTTAAAGACTTATTGCAATGAGACGGTATTACAAGGCAGTGAGCAATCTTGTGTTCAGATTTGTGGTCCAGATGAATGGTTTCCAAAAGCTGATCCAAACCAGTCCACCGGACCTGATGCCAGGTCAGTAAAGATGCTTGATTCCCACCCTATCCATTGTGATTCAGTAGGTCTGGGGCAGGGCCTGGGCATGTGTGTCTTTAAAAGACTCCACAAGGATTCTGCTTTTCCTGTGTGTGAACTCTTGTTCTTGTCAAAGAAGACAGATCATTTTGGGCTAAGGTGATCAGAGAAAGATTCATTGAGAAGTTGGGCAAAGATACAGAGAGGTAGATACTGTAAGAAACAATATTCTTTATCATTTGGGCTTTCCACTCAAAATACTATTCATAATCTGTATTACTTATTTCTGCATAATAAACCATCCCCAAGCTTACTGTCTTAAACAACAATCACCATCTCTTATCTCTCAGTTTCTTAGGGTCAAGAATTCACAAGCAGCTTCGCTGAGCTTTCCTGACTTCGGGTCTCTTACGAGGTTGCTGTCAGATGGTGACTGGGGCTGAGGTTATCTCAAAGGATTCTTTAGTCTGATGCTTGGATTGGCAATATTCAAAAGGCTGGAGGTTGGAGGAGCCAGGGATCCCTGGGCACCTTTCTCCGTCTCTATGCCATTCCTCTATATAGTCTCTATAGAACGGGGCTTCTTACATGGTGATTTGGGGCTCCAAAAGCACAGTTCTGAGAGAGTGCACTGGTAGGAAGAGAGAGAGAAGAGAAGCAAAATAGTGGTGTACATGTGGAATGCAAACATGCAAGCAAGTGAAGAGATGAATAGCAGATGGACAGGGAGCCACGACTTTTGGAAGTGCTTGGTTTAGCTAAACACCAAGAGATTATTCAGTACTTCTTATTGGTCAACAATATGAGTTGTATATCACACAGAAGAATCATCATAAAAGATAGCAACTTCAAGAAATATGATTAAATATGGCTTTATCACAAGAAAATGAAAGAAATACTTCAATTAGTTCAGCAGTTTTCAATAGTCTCTGAAGGCCAGGGATCATATTTGTAAAAGAGTTAGCTTTATATGGTTGACAGATCCTCATAAACAGAGGCAAAAGACTGGAGTCCCAGGACCAATGCTTGACAAACTTTGTGATCCTGGGTCAATCCTTAACCTCCTTCCTGATCTAGCTATTTACTTCTCCAAGATCATCTCCTTTTATATCTTCCTCCAAATTCACAGTTCAACTTTTTGGATTACTCACTCTTTCCAAATGCATACAACTCTTTCATCCCTCTTTGCACGTGGTCATCCTTCTGCTTGAGGCACTGTCCTTCCCTACCTCTTCTCGTCCTCCAATGGTGCCTCCCCAAGCGTTTCAGCCCTAGTACAGTCACTACTTCTTAGTAGAACTGTCGGATTCCACTCTTGGAGGGGCCTACCCTCTGGGCTCTTCCAGTGCCTGGCATGTGTCGGTATCACTGCGCAGGTCTTGTTGTTTGCACTAGTAGACCAACAGTCCTTAAGGAGAGGTCTCTGCCTTAATTATCTCTGCCATGTCTGCAGCAAGCACAATGCCTGACATAAGTAGTGTATCAATAAGTATTTACTGTATTTAAGTGTATAAATGAACACACAAAGGCAGGAAAAATGAATTATTTTAAAACGTGGACCATCCATTCTTTGGCTTCACTGGACATTGACACATTGGACTTCAGAGGGCATTGGCTAAATTATCTTTTCATGGTCATCACATTGTCAAGATTGAAAAAATAAACAATAAGAAAAAAACATTATATCTGGATAAACACTGCAAAGGCCTTTACCTTTTGAGTCTATTGTCCTCTTTCTGACTGAGATCTTGTGCAAAGATGAAGGCAAGCTTAGGAAGTTCCACTGCTTATCTCTTTGTGTCAAGTGCATAGCCCCTTCTACTTTTTGGCTACTAGAGATGGTGCACATCTTTTTCTGCTCCAGAAGGGTATAACAAAAGGCAAATTCATTCCTGGTGGGCTGTGGATGCCCATCGAGTGAAGGTGAACGGCAATCTGACTCTCATCTCACACAACCTCCCTGGGGTAGGACTGGAAGCCTGGCCCCATTTCTTTCCCACTCCAGTGACATGATGAGCTGGAATGTGGGACCTGCAGCCACACAGCTATCAGTTGTGAGCTTGCCACTGTCATTCACTAGCAATTTGATTTCACTTTTCTGAACTTTAGTTTCTTCAGCCATGATTTAAGGATTTGGGCCTCATCAGGCTCAGCTCAAAGACTGGGAATTGTTGTGAACGTTGAGATAACCTTAGCAAAATCATCCAGCTTGTTTTCTAATATGTAGTAGGTGCTCACAAATTTTAATCTTCTCTTCCCTTCTCCCACTGGACCCTCCCTGGAAGAGAACTTTCTAGCCATCCATGATAGAGAGGTTGTTTCTGGCTTCTCTTTTCTGCTTAGTAAGGATAGGGTAGGGCTCTGGTATCTTGTGCGTATCTCTCTGGCTTGCATACCCAGGCACACCCATCCGCAGGGCTTTGTTTCCTTAACCTCAAGTTATGTAATGAGTAGGTGTAGGGCCCTGGATTCATTTCCACAAGGACCTGTTTCAAAATCCCTGCTGATTGCTCTAGGCTCTGAGTGTGCGTATGAAAGAGAGAGGCCCACACATGTTTCCCACTTGAAGCACCAGGCCTGAATTAGGTCATGCAATCATTGCATTTTTCCTCATTTCACAAGTGGCTGCTATGGCAGCAGGTTAGGGCCACAGAGAACAAAGCAAGAGCAGATAGTTGCTTAACCTTACCCTGTATTTACACATACATGTTGGCAGGGAAATGGTGAGTCATTCCCCTTGCTGGAATACATGGGTAGGCCAGCTCCTAATGACTTTATATCAAAGGCTACTTTCTCCCACCTTCAGATAAATCCTCTTTAGTCCAATCTAATCTCTGGAAGTATGGGACATGTTAGGAAGAGTATTAGCCTGTTCTGACCCCAACGGGACCATTGGGTAACACTAAGGGAGTATACAGGTGTTGTCCAAGGGACCCTCCCAAAACCTGTGGGAAGTGAAATAAGCAATAGTTGATGATTCAAAGATTTTGTGATGGTGCCCAATGAAAGTTACTACCTACCATATGCTAGGTCCTTTGTCTACATTTTCCCTAATCCTCATGTCAACCCAGCTCATTTTGTAACTGTTGCTCAGGCAGGATAAGTAATTTCTCCAAGGTACCCATGTCAATAAGCAGAAGAGTTGGGATTCAAATCCAGACATGTCTAATGCAAAAGCCCAGGTACCTTGCACTGTGTCACACCTACTCCCTATAGTCGAAATTGGATGTTTTGCTGCCCCACTGTGCATCTCCCTGGAACTGCCACTAGATATGGACCTACTGAGACTGTCAGTCATAGTGCCACCCTCTCCTCTCTCTGCCACTTGTAGACTTGTATTCTAGCATTCTGGATTTTAGTGAAGTCACACTTGTACAGAGGCACTTGAAAGAACATCAATTTTGAAACACTCATGAGATTCTGTTTCCTTGCTTACTCTTCCTGAGGTCTTGTTGTTTCTTTCTTTCTTTGATTTTGGAAATTACCCACAGATAAACTTCCAGTACAATCTTTTTTTTTTTTTTTCACTTAAGTCAGCCTGGGAGAGTTTCTGTCACATGCAACCACAGACCCTAATGGACAGATACACTGTGGAGAACCCAGATAACAACTTGGTTGAATGCAGCAGCTCGACATCTTAAGATAGTAGCTCTTAAACGTTAGCAAATATTAGAATCACCTGGAGGTATCCAAAACACTGATAGCTGGGCCCCATCCCCAGAGTTTCTGATGCAATAGGTCTGAAGTAAGGCCTGAGAATTTGCATTTCTAAGAAGTTCCTGAGTGATGCTGATACTGCTGGTTCAGGATCCCACTTTGAGAACCACTGCCTTAGGACATCCAAACAAGTATGCTCTGATGGGCTAGTGACTAGAAGTAATTGATAGGTGGGGCTATGCCTTCCATAATACCAGCTCCTCTAAAATCCACCAATAAATAAGGAAATTCAGAGTTTAACTGTCACAACTCATAATCACTCTGCTTTCATATTTACACATCTCTGGTTTCTTTGTAAATTTTGTCTTTTTATAGAAGGCAAGACTCAAAGCTTTTTTTTTTTTCCAAACCATAGAACCTTTTAAATTAATCAACTTTACTTTTTAGAGCAATATTAGGTTCAAAGTAAAATTGAGCAGAAAATACAGAAAGTTCCCACATACTCACTGTCCCCACATGTGTACAACCTCCTCCACTATCAACATCCCACACCACAGCAGTACATTTGTTAAAATTCATCAGTTTACATTGACACATCATTATTATCCAAAGTCCATAGTTTACATTAGAGTCCATTCCTGGCGTTGCACATTTTATGATATTGAATGAAATATTTACCCCACTGTAGTATCGTATAGAATAGTTTCAGTGCTCCAAAAACCCTCTATGCTCTGTCTGTTCATCCTTCCCTCCCCACAACCCATGGAAATTATTGATCTTTTTACGGTCTCCATCATTTTGCCTTTTCCAGAATGTCATATAGTTGGAATTATACTGTATGTAGCCTTTTCCGATTGGCTTCTTTCACCTAGTAATATGTATTTAAGGTTCCTGCATGTCTTTTCATGACTTGATACCTCATTTCCTTTCAGCACTGAATAATATTCCATTGTTTGGATATAGCAGTTTATTTATTCATTCACCTAGTGAAGGACATCTTGGTTGCTTCCAGGTTTTGGCATTTATAAATAAAACTGCTATAAACATCTAGGGTGTTTTTGTGTAGACATAAGTTTTCAATTCTTTTAGGTAAATACCAAGGTGCACCAATGCTAGATTGTATGGTAAGAGTATGCTTAGTTTTGTAAAAAACTGTCAAGCTTTCTTCCAGAGTGGCTGTACCATTTCATATTCTCATCATTAATGAATGAGAGTTCCTGTGGTTCCACATGCTCACCAGCATTTGATGTTGTTAGCATTTTGGATTTCGGCTGTTCTAATAGGTATAGTAACATCTCATTGTTGTTTTAATTTGCAACTTCCTAGTAACATATGATGTTGAATATCCTTTCATATGCTTGCTTGCCATCCATACATCTTCTTTGGTGAGGTGACTGTTCAGATCTTCAGCCCATTTTTCAAATGGATTGTTCATTTTTTTTGTTGACTTTAAAAGTCCTTTGTATATTTTGGAGAACAGTCACTTATCAATGTGTCTTTTGCAAGTATTTTCTCTCATTCTGTGTCTTCTCTTCTCATTCTCCTGATATTGTCTTCACAGAGATAAAGTTTTTAATTTTAATGAATTCCAGCTTATCAATTATTTCTTTCATGGACCATTCCTTTGGTGCTGCATCTAAAAAATCATCTCCATACCCAAGGACAGTTAAGTTTTCTCCTGTATATTGTTATGGACTGAAAGTTTCTGTCCCCTTCCAAAATTCATATGTTGCAACCCCAACTCCTAATGTTATGGTATTGGGAGGTGGGGCCTTTGGGAGTTAAATAGGTTTAAATGAGGTCATAAAAGTGAGGCCCCCATGATGACATTAATGTCCTTAGAAGAAGAGGAAGAGAAACCAGAGCTCAATCATTCTCTCTCTCTCTCTACCATGCGAGGACACAGTGAGAAGTTCCTCTCTGCAAGCCAGGAAGAGGGCTCTCTCCAGGAGCTGAATCTGCTGGTAACTTGTCATGGACTTCCCAGCTCCAGAACTGTGATAAATAAATGTCTTTGTTTCAGTCTATGGTATCTTGTTACAGCAACCTAGCTAATATATTTATCTTCTAGTAGTTTTATAATTTTGCATTTTACATTTAGGTCTACAATCCATTTTGAGTTAATTTTTTTGAAGTATGATCTGTGTCTAGATTACTATTATTTTTTCTTGCATGGATATAGCCAGTTGTTCCAGCACCATTTGTTGAAAAGACTATCTTTTCCCCATTGTATTGCCTTTGATCTGTTGTCAAAGATCAGTTGACTATATTTATGTGGGTCTATTTCTGTGCTCTCTTTTCTGTTACATTGATCTATTTGTCTATTCTTTCACTAAAACCATGCCGTTTTTTGTGTGTTTTGAGGAAGATTATCTCTAAGTTAACATCTGCTGCCAATCCCCCTCTTTTTTGCTGAGGAAGATTGGCCCTGAGCCAACATCCATGCCCATCTTCCTCTACTTTATATGTGGGACACCTGCCACAGCACGGATGGATAAGCAGTGCATAGGTCCTCACCCAGGATCTGAACCAGTGAACCCCAGGCCGCCCAAGTGGAGCGTGCAAACTTAACTGCTACACCACTGGGCTGGCCCCAATACCACACTATTTTGATTTCTATAGCTTTATAGTAAGTCTTGAAGTCAGATAGTGTCATCCTCTGATTATGTTCCTCTCCTTCAATATCAAGTTGGCTATTGTGGGTTTTTGCCTTTCCGTATAAACTCTAGAGGCAATTTATTGATTTCTGCAAAATAATTGGCTGCAATTTTGATTGAGATTTCATTGAATCTATAGCTCCAGTTGGGAAGAACTGACATCTTGACATACCGAGTCTTCCTATCTGTGAACATGGAATAGTCCTTCCTTTATTTTTTCTTTGATAACTCTGATCAGAGTTTTGTAGTTCTCCTCACATAAAGTTTGTACATATTTTGCTAGATTTATACCTAAGTACTTAATTTTGGGGGATGCTAATGTAAATGATAATGTATTTTTCATTTCAAATTCTACTTGTTCATTGATGATATATAGGAAAGTCATTGACTTTGGTATATTAACCCTGTATCCTGCACCCTTTCTATGATCACCTGTTAGTTCTAGGAGTTTTCCTGTCAATTCTTTTGGATTTTCTACACAGACACTTATGACAGAGTTTTCAATAAATGGGCAACATAGTGATTAAAAACATTCTTTCATGCTAAAAGTAAAATCATGAATTACAGAAAACTTGGAACATTAGGGAAAACATAGTTAGAACTTATTGAGTACCTATTGTTTTCCAGGAACTATATCAAGCACTATATTGGTATATCCTAATTAAATCCTGTCGACAACTTTCTGATATGGGTGCTATTGTCCTCATTTTACATGTAGGAAATGGATGTCAGAGAAAATAATTAACATGCCTGAAGACACACAGTTAGCAAGTGGTAGTACCAAGAATCTAGCTGAGGCAGTCTAATTTCAAGGCTATACTTCTAACTACTACAGTCATGAGTCACTTACTGATGAGGATACATTCTGGAAATACATTGTTAGGTGATTTTATCATTGTGCAAACATCATAGGGTATCCTTACACAAACATAGATGGTATAGCCTACTACACACCTAGGCAATATGGTACTAATCTTAGGGGCCACCATCATATATGTGGTCTGCTGTTGATGAAAACATCATTATACGGTGCATGACTATACATAATACTGACTTCCATCATTCCCATTCATCTTTTTACCACCCCCTTCCACTCCAGAAATAATCAATAGTCCTGTGCTTTACTTCCTCCAAGTCTTTATTTGTTTTCCTGGGAAAAAAACCTATAAAAGAGATAAAGAAGAAAAAAAGCAGCTAAGGAGCCATTAATAGCATTTTCAGGGGCATGATAAATTTATTTATTTAAAATAGATATATTGATCATCAGCCTTGTGCCAGGAACTGTTGCAGGGATGAAGCAATAGACAAAAATCCCTCCCCTAGTGCATCTTGCCTTCTAATGATCCTACACTATTCTTTTGCACATCACCTGCTAGAGTCATTTTCACATCTCCTGTACAAATTTTTAGCAGTTGATCTAGGAATCACAAAATATATTCTTAATTTTCATAATATATGTAGAATTTATACTGTTCCATTTCATACCAAATGTATAAAATGAACAGTCATATACATCCATTTCTTTCCACCGGAGTTGTTATATATTTATAACCTCTCTATATATTATAAACTCTATGACGCTATAATTTTTGTTGTAAATAATCATATACATCTTAAAGAAACAGAGAAATTATTTTCTATTTATACAGATAATTATAATTTCTGATATTTTCCATTTGTTTCCAGAGATCTGAATTTCCCTCTAATTTCCTTTAGTGTAAAGGACTTTCTTTAGCCTTTGTTATAGTCTGAGTGTGGTAATAACAAATTCTCTTGGCTTTTCTTCATCTGAAAATGTCTTTATATAACTTTTTCTTGAAGGATATATTTACTGGATATAGAATTCTGAATTGACAGTGGTTTTTTTCTTTCTACACTTTAAAGAGAATGTTTTGCTGTCTTTTCACCTTTAGAGTTTCTGATGAGAAGTCAGCTGCCATTTGAATTGTTGTCCCTCTATAAGCACTGCATCATTTTACTCTGGCTGCATTATAGTTTCTCTGTATCTTCAGTTTTTAGCAGCTTAGTTATAATATTTCTATATGTTTTCTTCATATTTATCCTATTATCATATTTATCTTTCATATTTATCCATATCCTACTGAGCATCATGAATCAGTAAATTTAAGTCTCTTATGAAATTGAGGAATTTTTAGCAATTTTCTAAAAATAAAATTTTTGTCTTATTCTTTACCTCCTTTGCTTTTTTGACTCCAATTACATATACATTACCTTTTGATATTTTAGACCTTTCAAAAAACAGTACTTAATATGAGTTTTAAAAGATGCATTAATGCATTGAACCAAACATTCTATCCCAACAATTAATGCTAAGGAGATTATTCTACAGCAAAGGAGCGATAAGAGCATAAAATTGTCCATTATAGCATTATATATAATAGCACAACCTGAAGATCCTAAATGGCTTACAAATCATGATAGATTATGTACTTTAAGAATAATAACTATGAAGACTGGGGAAATGAGGAAATCTTTGCAACACAATGTTAAGGAAAAAATAGCAAAATATGCAATAATATATGCACTGGGATTGCAAACATATAAAATGGGTTTAAATGCAAAAACTAACATACCAATAAACAAGGATGATAGCATTAAGATGGTGAGCTGATGAGTGGCTTCTTTCCATAAATATATTCTTAATACTGTTATTTTACATTTCAGAGAGAGAAAGAGAAACTGATGAAACAAAATCTTGGAGGAGAAGTTTAATTTGCATCCCTTTCTAAAAGGCACCACATAGAGCAAAATAAAACTCTTTAATGCTAAGGAAAATATTGGGTGGCAAATGTAAAAGTCACATAATTGCTGATGATGTTCAATTCGGGCACAACTAGCTCTATATTGAGATGGGAAAAGCACTCGACTGGCTGTCCCAGAAATTAGAACACTTAGTACGAACAATTAGTTCTCTAGCCATGTGGTTGTGAATGGGCCACCTCTGCTCAAGCCTCCAGTAAACTTGGAGGAGAGTGAGCTCATTATAGCAAATGTCAAGGCCAGAGCCCCTTTGCAATTCACTTGCTATTGCCATGTTGCATCATCTCTGGATTGCATTAGCCTCCTTGTTGCCACCTGGAGAGGGTCCTGAGCTTAAGCTCCTACATAGAAGAATAGTGAGAAATGGAATGGAGTATCCCAAATGGCACCATTGTTTTCTTTTTGTGGATAGTGAAGCAAATAAGATAAATGTTCATTTCTGATGTGATTTTAGTGGATCCAGATATCCACTGAGTACCCCCAATATTTCAGGTTACTAAGGTCACTCTGTCCTTTATTGCCTTAAATAAAATCAAGACTTGATATCTCATAGAGATGGAAACCCAAAGTTCTCCCTCATTCTAACCCTTCCCCAACTATTTCTTGGATCATCAAGGGGTGATTACATCTTTAGGAATTTCACTTCTAATCACCTTTGTCCCATTTTCTCTGATTTTTTTCTTCTGCTGTATGGCTCACCTATTTCTATTAGTGCCTCTTTTAGGTCCTGTAGAATTTCAGTGATCCTCCTAATCAACAGATGTAACTGAAGTTTTGGGGCAATAGACATAGGGAGCAAGAAACTGGAAGCAGGATCTCACAGGGCATCACAAGAGGCAACTTAAAGCTGGCTATTAGACAACTCAATTCCTCCATCCCTGGGTCATTGTAGCTCTTGGGAACTTGTTGCTGGCTGCCATTTCTCCTCAGTCCATAGCAGCTCACCATCTTGCCAAATCTTTCTTTTTTCTACCTTAATTTCCACATTTCTCATCTTTCTGGGCCCTTCCAAACCATCTATTTGGATTCCCCTGAAGTTAAAATTCTCATGTCAATTTTACAGAACAACTTAATTTTCTCTGTATTACTCCTTCACCTTCTAGATCATTCCATGAGGATTCTTAAGTGAGTAGATAGGCTGAGAATTTCCAAAATCATCAAGGCCTGCAGCCATTTTACTTAACAGTCTTCCTGCAATCTATCTCTTTCTTTTCACATGTTATTATGAGCAGCAAGATGAAACTCATCTTGCAACATTTTGCTTGGAAATTTCCTCAGCTAAATATCTGAGTTAATTATTTACAAGTTTTTTTCCACATAACTTCAGGGCACAATTCTGCTAAGCATTCTGCTACCACATAACAAAGATCCCCTTTCCTCCATTTTCCAATAACATTTGCATCTGAGCCCTTTAATACCTTTAATATCCTTATTTCTACCAATAGTCTGTTTATGACAATTTAGGCATTCTCCAAGACAATGTATATTTTTTTTCCTATCATGCTACTCACTTCCTTCTCAGTCCTCTTTAGCAGAATTATTAATATCCATATTTCTACTAACAGTTTGTTCAAGAGAATCTAAACTTTTTCTATCATACTCCTCAAAATTCTCCTAGTTTCTGCCCTTTGGGCAATTCTAAAACAATATCCACATTTTTTTTGTTCCAAAAGCTGTGATTTTTATCAATAGAAAGAATCAAATGTATACATTTTAAAGTATTTCTAATAAAAATTCCAATGATGATTTAAATTTGACCCAGTGAGGGAAGATTAATGAGTGAGAATATCCAAGAACATATTTAAAAAGAAGCATAGTATGAGAGTACATTTTATACCAGATATTAATATGCACTGTAACATTATAATAAATATGATGTTATTTGGGTGAATGAAATAATATAGGGAGTAGTCTAATAATAACAATTAGAATTTGTTTATCACTTAATACCTTCTAGGTACTATTCTTAGTGTTTTACACAAATGAACTCATTTAAAATGTATAACAATCCTTTCATGTATGCACGTATATTAGTTTTCTATTGTTGCCGTGACAAATTGACTTAAATTTAGTGGCTTAAAACAACACGTATTTGCTATCTTCCAGTTTCTGCAGGTCAAATGTCTAACAAGATTTTTATCAGCTTAAAATCAAAGTGTCACAGAGCTGCATTTCTTACTGGAGGCACTGGGGAAGAATCCCCCTCTAGGGTCATTTAGGTTGTTGATGAATTCACTTCCTTTTGGTTGTAGGACTGAGGTCCCCGTTTCTTTGCTATCTGACAGCCAGGCATCATTCTCAGTTTTGACATGCTGCTCACACTCCTTGACATGTGACCTCTTTCTCAGAGCCAGCACCCACGGGGTGAGTCCTTCTTACACAGGGAATCTCTCTGACTCTCTCTTCTGCTGCACCTCCCCTCCGCTTTCTTCTTCAGCTAAATCTCTCTAACAAATTCTTCTGCTTTCCTCTTCTGCATTTAAGGGCTCATGTAATTACACTAAGCCCCCATGGATAATCCAGGATGATCTCTTTATTTTAACACCAGTTTATAAGTAACCTTAATTCCATTTTCAAAGTCCCTTCACAGTAGTATTGAGGGTAGCATTTGATTAAATAACCAGAGGGTGGGAATCTTGGAGGGACATCTTTGGAATTTTTCTACATCCACATTTTTCACGAATCTGTTACAGCAGCACCCTACTTCTAGGTCCTCAGAATCTATACTAGTTTCCTATTGCTGCTGTAACAAATTACAACAAACTTGGTGGCTTAAAGCAACACAAATTTATTACCTCATAGTTCTGAAGTACAGTTCTTAAAGTAACCATCTTATAGGTCTGAGAGTCAGAAGTCTGAAATGGGTCTTACTGGACTAAAACCAAGATATTGATAGCAATGCTTTTCTTTTGGAAGTTTTAGCAGATAATGGATTTCTTTGCCATTTCCAGCTTCTAGAAGCTGCCCATATTCCTTGGCTTATGGCTTCTTTCTATTTTCAAAGCCAGTAACAGCTGGGTCAGTCTCATGCTGCATCCCTCTGACACTGATTATTCTGCCTTCCTCTTTCACTTATAAGGACCCTTGTGATTACACTGGACCCACCCAGATAATCCAGGGTACTCTCCCCATTTTAAGGTCAACTGATTAGCAACTTTAATTCCAAGTGAACCTTAATTCTCCCTTGCCATGTAACAACATGTTCACAGGTTCTAGGGATTAAAATGTGGGCATCTATGAGAAGCCATTATTCTGCTGACCACACTAGGCTTTGTATACTTTCTAAGCAAATCGTATATATTCAATAATTAATAGTTATAATTATTATTTGATAAATATAAATTGAATACCTACATATACTAGGTAAGGCATTGGAAATACAATACAGATTTACAAGACGGAAATACAGTACAGATATATAGGTTCATATATATATATACGGTTCTTGTCCTCATGAAGTTTACAGTCGAATACAAGATGTAGCTCATTGAATATACAACTTAAATACAGTGAAGTAAGGGCTATGGGATCAAAACACCATGGAAACACATAGGGAAGATATCTAATCTAACAAAATTTTTTATGAGTGGAAATTTAGAAACTCACTTCTAAGTAACTCATAAATAGAACTGACCAGTAATAAAGACATTACATGCCAAAACTTGTTGGATGCAGCTAAAGTAGCAATTAGAGAAAACTTTAGCTGAAAATGCTTATATAAGAAAAGAAGTTTAAAATTAATAAGGTAAACATCTAATTTGTAAAGACTAGAAAAAAATGGAAAAAATGATGAGAAAAAAGAATAAAGATGTGTTGAACAAGATGATGCTTCAAGGCAAGATATGTTTTCTTAACAGCTAGGAGTGTTGTTAGCTGACTGCATACAGCTGGCATCATCTTCTGTGATTGTCTAAATGGCAGGATAGGTGCCTCACCCGAGGTCATGCCCCTTCCTGGGGTAGCCTATATTCAAATGACCAATCAAAGGTGAGTGCATGGCCCCAGCTATTTTGGCCCAATGCAGGACAACTCTGGAGAGCCATTTAGCTCCAGAGCTCCCCATAGGGTGGGTGGAATCTCTCATGAGGTCAGAACTGCTTCCCAATGTCTCTCTCTACCCAATCCTGCTTCTTTCTTTGCTCCTTCCACAGATGTGGATCCCTAGGGTACTCCCGAGGAAACATTTGGCAGATTAAATTAGGAAATATGTATATCATAGTTAGATTTCAAAGAGCCAAAAAATGGTTCATTAAGAAAACTAATAACATGAATAAATGCCTGCCAAAATCAGTCAAAAAATGGCAAAGGGGTGCTATGGTCTAAACATACGTAATCCCCCAAAAGTCTTATGTTGAAACCCTAATCCCCAAGGTGATGGCATTAGGAGGAGGGACCTTTGGGAGGTTATTAGGTTATGAGGATGGAGCCCTCACGATTAGGATTGGTGCCCTTTTAAAAGAGACTGCAGAGAGCTCCCACACCCCTTCCACCATGTGAGGATACAATGAGAAGTCTGTGACCCTCACCAGGGTCTGTGACCCAGAGGGTCCTCACCCAACTACGCTGGCACCCTGATCTCAAACTTTCAGCCTCCAGAATTGTGGGAAATAAATTTCTGTTGTTTCTAAGCAACTTAGTCAGCAGTGTACTGTTACAGCAGCCTGAATGGGCTAGGACAGGGGCATATTAATATAGTTATTGAAGAGATTAAAAGGATAATGGGGATATTAAGAACAACAATATCAATGAATATTAAAGACTAGATAAAATAGATATAGCCTCATAAATGTAAAGCTTACAAATCTGATTCAACAAAAAATAGAAAACTTGACTATTCCTATAAACATTAAAGAAATCAAACCAGTAGTTTAAAATCTCATTACAAAGAAAACACTGGGTCAGATGGTTATCTGGATAAATTTTACTAAATATTCAAGGAACAAATAATTCTGATCTTAAATAAACTCTTCAGAATCTAGGAAGTGAATATTTTCAAACCTCTAAATGAGGCTAAAATAATCTTGATAGCAAAACCTGACAAAACTAAAAGAACAAAGGAAAATTACAAGCCATATCACTCATGAACATAGATTCAAAACCTAAACAAAATATCAGCCAACCTAATGTTGTAGTACACAAAAATGAGAATACATCATGACCAACTTAGTTTTTTTTCCTCCAAGGAAATCAAGGTTGATTTAACATTAGAAAATGAATTCAAAGTTTACCACATTAACAGATTAAAGGAAAAAAATCCTATGATTATCTCAATAGATGGAGGATAATCATTTGATAAATTTCAATATCCTAATAAACTACAAAAGAGAACTTCCATCACTTGATAAAGGGTAGTATTTACCAAGAACCTAATGCAAACATCAGGTATGGAGCTATTTCAATTATATCAATGAAAGATGACAGTGTCTTGCATTAGGATGGTGGCCTGTATTTGAGGTGGTGGTGGAAGATGGAAAGACATAGATGTAGGAAAATTTATGGTCTCCTGAGAGAAGAGACCCATCACACATATATTTTGAGAAGCATCTAGCCTAGGGCTCTGCATTTAATAGATGTCCAAAGTATGCTTATTGACTGATAGATGAAAGAGTATCCTGAGACACTGCCATAATTTCAAAGTGGTATAGCTTGGAGATTATTACAGGCTCCAGAAGATACTTGCTTAGAGTTGTGCTCTGGTCACAATCCACCCTGGGGTGCTCACTTTCCACTCATTGTATTTTTCATATTTAGCTGCCAAAAGACCTAATTTGTCCAAAAATCCAAACTAGAGCTTTTCATTATAAATTTGTTCTAGACAATTACTGTCTTTGAAGAGTACCCATAATAGATTGCTCTAATGTATTTGCACAATGCTAGACTCTAGAGGGATATTGGCAAAAATAGAGTTAAGTACCAAACTCTAAACCAGGATCATGCAATTGCTTTGTGAAATAGAAGAAAATTGATGAATCCTAGTCTGACTTAACTATATGTACAACCTTGATCAAATCACCCAACTGTCTTCCTACGAATTCCTGAAGCAGATCTCAAAACAAAAACTTGGATCAAAGAGTTTATTTGGAATTTGATCCCAAATAAGGGAGGGGATGAGGAAAGTGAGACAGAGAAGGGAGACAAAGCAATAAAGGGTGTCTGAATGAGGCATTACCACTGTGGGCCTCTGGCGCTCCATCCTTCTGGAGACCATCTCAGTAATCCCGTAAAAGGCAGCTCAGAACTGTCCTGCCAAGGGACATGGCAGTTGGGAGATTTCTTCACTGATTCTCTTCTTTCATTGAGCAAATTGCCCCTGGTACTTCTGGGCTGCTGTGCCAGTGAATGGGAAAGTACGTGAAGTGAGAAGTTGTCAGCTTCAGGTGAACTCAGGGTGGGCCTTGGGGATGTGAAGTCGGAAACCAGCAGCATCTGCAAAAGTAGCCAGTCTCAATTTTTATTTCCTGATCTATAAATAAAAATTTCTTATACATTACAGGGCAGTGGTGGGCATTAAAATTTTCTATATCCATTTTTATTAAGAAGGTATATTTGCCCCAAATGCTCTGGGGAAAGGGTGAAGGCTATGACAATATGCAGCAGTATGGTTCTCATAACTCATGAATCCCATGACCTGGAAAGCAGCAGTTACAAGTTTGTCTTGTCTTTATAATCTCCTTTGAGCATGATCCAAGAGAAGATATTGATAGGGACTTGATGAAAGAGGCCAAGTAGAAAAGTCTGGGTTCACCGCAAGTGTTTATTCAACTCAGATACTTCAAAAGCATTTATTGGAGAAACATTTGCAGATTCATGTCGGATGAATCAACATCCTTCACCCATATCAGAGTCATAGCCTCGGGGAGTAAATTTAGTTGGCTAACCTGCGGCTTACATGGTATGAGACCTGCCTGAGAAACTTTGAGAATCCAGTGTCAAATTTCTGGGCTGCCTTTCCCATCCTGGTGCAGGAGGGACAATCTGACCTGGGGTTGGTGAGGGCAGTGGTTCTCAACCTTGAGTGTTCATCAGAATCACTTGGAGGGCATTTGAAAACATAGATAGCTGCCCCTCCCCCTGGAGTGGTGCCCAAGACTGAGCATCTCTAAGTTCCCAGGTGATGCTGATGCTGCTGGTCCAGGGACTATATTTTGAGGACCAATGGTTTAGAAGCTAGAGACGTATAAATGAGTAGGAGAAGGCAGGGTTATGAGTCACTAAGTGCTCTGCTCAGAGTTGGATTATAAATCTGGGATCCAAACTCAAGATCAGCCTCCTGTTTCTTCAAAGATGTCGCTGCAGGTTCATAATCTCAAAGGACATTTCCATTTACTTTCCCTTCTGCCTTTTGCCCCATTCCTAGCCCATAATACACTCAGAAATTTACCACCTCCCAGAATCAGACCAGTCTTCCAAAGCAAGGCTGTGTTTAGAAGAAAAGGGGGGATTTCAGTAATAACTAGACTTTGCATGGGAGAATGATGGAGGGACTAAAAGTGAAGAAAAGAGAGAAAGAAGGAGGGAGAGAAAGAGTAAAAAGGAAAAGAGGAAAGACAGGCAGGCAGGACATAGCATTATAAATGCGCATTATGTTCCAAGTTCTAGGCTTTGATTTTCACATACTTTAGAATGTCGAAACTTCACAAACATTCCACAAGTCATGTATTATCATCCGCATGAGGAAACAGAGGTTTAAAGAGATTATGGGATCTTCTCAAGCAGATGAGACTGGTAAGAGTCACGGGCAGGACTCAAAACCAGAGGTATTCAGTTCCAAGTCCAGTGAAATTTCAACTGCTCTCCACCATCAGGAAAATTGTGTCTCTATGGAGGGTCATAAATGATTTGGAATTGGAAAGGAAAGTCATATGAGAGAAACAATGGTTACCTCAAATGCTTCACTGGTTCTTGTATTTAAAATTATGATATGGTCTATGGCCCTTGTTCCTGGCTCCCTAAACTTGAAGTAAATCTGAGATACCCTTTACAGTGTTGTGACAAGAATAAGGTGGCACTAGGTAAACTCCCTGTCTTTGTATCTATTAATCTCACTTCCTGGGGGGCTATCTCCATTCTAGGTTGAAGCCACAATGTTGCAGATATCCCAGGAATAGTATTCCTGATGCAAGAAGAGATTTTCTCAGTACAGGGCTTCTTGGAATGGACAGGACTGGCCCAGAAAGGTGGACTTGGGGGTACAGACCTACCAATGGAAGAAGCCAGTAGAGACCTAACTCTCCATCTGGATGAAGCCATGATGTAACCAACAGCTTGGCAATTGTTGGTGTTCAACCTGGAGAAACATTCAACATCCCACTGGAAAGTGCCTGTCAAATGATGAAATGGCTGATATTTTAAGATGGTTGTTTTTCTATTATAATTTTATAAGTTCTACACAGATATCTCTATATTTCTTCATTTAAGAAAGGCCCTTGACAATATTTTCTATTAGTCAATTTAGCCTGGCAGTATGTAGAGTTCAAAAGAAGCATTCAAGAGTGAGAACTACAAAGAGGACAGCTTTCACTGCAAGATAAGAATTATTCCTAGCAGTTGAATTATTCCAGCAGATATGAGATGGTCTTGCTCAGGCATCTCAATGCCCCCTGAATGGTATTAAATCTGAGACTAGATGAACATTTAGAGGCATATTGTGGAAAAACAGGCAGTAGGACTGGGGAAGTGCTGAGCTCTTCTCACCTTGTAGTCTAGGCAGAGTGGTTGAAAACATGGAATCTGGGAGACATGGGAGTCAATTGAAGGATCCGTCACTGACCATTTGGGAAACGCGAGTCATTTAACCTAGGCAACACCCTGTTTAAGACTCAGAATAGGCATCAACACGTTACTCAGACTCTGAAAGGAGACTAGATTGAGGCAAGAAACAACCTCTTTGAAGTTGCAGGTAGACACGAACTGCAGATGTGTACCTTTCCAGTATCAGGCAGTTTTTCTCAGTACAAACCACAACCAAATTTAAAACCTAAATCATAAATGATATTCAAATATGTGGTTCCTCACCTGGGCCAAAAAGGAAATAAGAAGAGCATGGAAGGGGACGTGAGGAGGGTGGAGATAGATAACGCCATTTGTTTGAAGCTCATTTGCACAGAGTAAAAAGAGATTTGACTATGAAGTCCCTCACACATGTAAAATAGAATGCCGGCCTTATTAACATTGTGTAATCTGATCTGTAAATGAAAACAATGATACCCTTTTTTTTACATAATTCAGCACAGATTGTTTTTTCTTTTAATGATAAGCCCTACTAAGACTAAAGTTCAAATCTGGGTCCTCCTTATCTATGTAAATTATCCTAGAAGAAAGACTGCTGCATACGGATGGGAAGCTGTTACTTAATGAAGAAGTTTAAAAAGATCCAGAACTCCTTCAGTGAAAGAACTCAAATATCAAAACATTAAAAATCAAACTCTACATGGAAGGGGCATGCCATCTGAAGCCCCGCTCTCCTAATTTGGAAAGTATTCTGGAACAAAGTGTTTGTCATCTGAAATAGTGTGCATGCATGTGTGTGTGTATATTTGTGTATGGGTGTGCATATGTGTAAGTGTGTGTGCGATGCATGTTTGTGGCAAAACTAGAGGGGACAGCAAAATGGAGCCATTTTAGAAGCATGAAGCCCAAGAAGCCAAAAGAACATCTGCTAGAATGCCCAAAGGTATAGGGAAGAGATTAAGAAGGGTCCAGGACTAAGAAAGCAAAACCCAGGGAAAGATCGAGAAGGACGAGGGCTCCCAGCAGTACCATGTTTAATGATGGGCTTTGCAGGGAGGCACGTCTCAGCTCCTGCCTATACCACTTACAAGTCACATTGACTGAGGAAAGGTCTTCCATTTCCCAGAACCCTGGCTCCTTGATTGGTAAAATAGGGAGAACAATACCCACATTATGGAGTTATTGTGAGATTTAACTGAGATAATACATGTAAAATATGTTGCACAATTCCCAAGATCTAAGTGCTTAATAAATGAAGGCTGGTGTTACCGGGGCATAAACAGAGCGATGTGCAGGGCAAATGCAAACTAAATCCATTCTTTGAACTTTGCTTTATGTGTCACTCAGTGCATATGGGATACCAGCCTACGTTAAAAGGTTCCGATAGCAACTGTATAATGTCACTGTGAAGTTTAAATAAAATTACATACACAAACACAATTATCTATAATTATCTGGCACATGGTAAGCATTCAGCAATTCATAACTCTTATTTTTATTAGAAAAATTTATCTTGCCTTGTGTTTGCACCTAAGATTAATCATCATGGTAGAAAATGGTCTTGTTATGAATAGACAAGTCACTAGAAGGAAAATAATAAATGAGTAATAAACAAGGAAAAATGTCCAACAAAAAATATAAATTAAAACAATGATACCATTTTTTACATAAGGAAACACAGATTTTTTTTTTCTTTTAATGATAAGCCCTAGTGATGCTAGGATTCATTAAAGTAAGCTTATATGTTACTTGTGGGAGTGGAGATGGCAATGACCTTTTAGAAAGTCATTCAGCAATATGTTACAAGAACCTTCAAGTGTTCAAAACTTCTACTCAATAATTCCATTTCTTACAGTCTAGCCTATGGAAATAACTTAAAATAGACGGGAAAGATACATAAACGCGCTTTCCTGCAGTGTTTTTTCCAATATAAACAATGAGGAACAATCTGAATAGTTAACAGAAGATGAATGGTTGATTATATAACTTTTACTATGGCATATTTGTTCAATGAAATATTATACAGCTATTAAAAACAATGCCAATAAAGAGTTTAAAGTAACCCATTAAGAGCTTACAATGTCATGTTAAGGATAAAAGTAGAATATAAAATTGTTTAAATAGTAGGTTCACAGTAAGTGAATTCAACCTGCCACCTGCTTCTGTAAATGAAGTTTTATTATAGCACAACTGTATTAATCCACTGACGTATTGTTTATGGCTGTTTTGCACTAACATGGCAGAGTGGACTAGTTGCAACAGAGACTGCATGGCCCACAAAACCCAAAATATTTCCTATCTGACTCTTGATAGAGAAACTTACCAACTTTTGACTTAAAACATTGCACCCCGAAGATTTGACATAGCACAATAGCTTGAAAGTCAATGTTGTTCAACCAAGAGAAACAACATTTCAACATTCCAGTAGAAAGTGCCTGTCCAAGAAGAAAGTGCTTGATGATTTTAAGGTTGCTGATTTTCCTTTCTGATTTTACAACTTCTACACAGATACCTCTAGATTTCTCCATTTAAGAAAAGCCATTGATGATATTTGCTGTTAGTCAATTTAGCCTGGCAGCATGTAAAGTTCAAAAGAAGTAGGCAAAGAGGGATCTGCAAAGAGGACAGCTTTCACTGAAAGACAAGGATGATTCCTAGCAATTGAATTATCCAGATATGGGATGGTCTTGCTCAGGCATGCTGACTCCTCTTGGATGGTATTAAATCTGAGACTGAACGAACATTTAGAGGGCATATTATGGAGAAACAGGCAGTGGGCTGGGTAAGTGCTGAGCTCTTTCCACCTTATAGTCTAGGAAGAGTGGATGAAAACATGGAATCTCAGGAGAGATGAGAATCAGTTGAAGGATCCGTCACTGACCATTTGGGAGACTCAAATCATTTAACTTTTGCAACATCCTCACAACCTGATTCTGCACCATCTGTTTACACAGTACCAGGGACAGCGAACTCCTCTCTGAGGCAGCCCATTCTATAACTGTCCCTTGTGTATAAGTAACAAAGAACTAACCTTACATTTTTGCGCCTTTTAACCTTGGCATGATCTTGTGAAGTTCCAATAGGTTTATGTTCTTACCCGCAATGATTAAAGGACGTTTTAAGCTCCCGCATTATCTCCTTCCTCTCTGTAGCTCGACCTGTGGGGCCTGCACTGGGACTTGGAGGTGTTTGGGGGGAAAGACATAAATTATCCATAACTATTGGTGTCTCTGCCTTATTTGGGAACACCTACTGTTTTTCGTGGCCTTATCCCAGGAAGGTCCAAATGCTGGCTTTCTGTGGGCCTATGTGAGCTCTTCTTCAGACCTTGTGAAGCCTTCCACAGTTGCCTAATATGAGACATACTAGTTGATCTCTCAAATCCCTCAGATCCCCGTACTGGCTGTACATCTTATAGCCTTTGAGGCTGTGGTTTTCTGGCCCAGCCCACTATCCTAGGGAGCTCTTTGTACACAAGAGACTCCCTTCTTGGTTCTTATTTGACCTGTGGAAATTCACACATCCTTTCTAAATGGTAGGGGTAAAGGATGCTTTTTCTGTCCTCCTGTCGCCCTCTTGTTTCTTCTCACCTGCATAGGTAGACATCAGAGCAGAGTTAGCTGCCTAAGAAGGGATTCAATATCTATGTGTGGTTCCCTTGGAGCCACTCTATTCTCTTGGCTTCAGAGAAGTATAGGAAGATTTCAATGTACATTCTACTAGTGCAACAACTCAAGACTTCGGCAAATCTCCAACTTCTTTTACCTCTCACTCAAAGTGTCTTTTTACATTGATTGATGAAAGAGGTGGACGGGAGCCTGGGATGAGGGTGGGAAACAGCAGAACTGCTAAAGTGCCTCTTAAGAAACCCCCAAAGGAAGTTTCTGTCTGTGAGTATTTGTGGCTCTGTATAGATGTCTTGGGTACCTAATGTTTTCTTACCCTCAGCTTTGAGTCCTAGTTATAATTTTGGAGCAACAGGCCAAGTCCCCCTCAACAGTCTGTTACACTGTCATTGCCTGGCCTGACCGTGGTTAGCTAAATTGCATTCTAAGAAGTCCAGTCCCAGGAAGTACTTCACCTAGAACCTCCTTCACAGAAAATCACTGGACGTAAAAGGCTTTTAACAAGTCCTAGAGTTTAGCTTTCTTTAAATGAGCACTGCTGCTGTGGCCTATTTTATAGTGTATGAAATGTTTCCTTTAGAGATTGCTCTCACTCATTTATCCATTAGTCCATCCAACACTGATGGTGTACCTACTCTACTCTAGATTTGTATTAAATATACCTATTGGGAAAGTTATCTACAATTTCATTCATTCTTTACAACAGCCTTTGGAGATAGATGCAGCAGATAATTTACTATCCTTATGTTGCAGATGAAAGATCTGAAGGTCAGAAATGTTACTTTTTTCAAGCTTACACATCTCTTAAGAAAAGAGGTTGGGGTTGGGAGAGAAGAAGAAGGAGCTGGAACATAACTAGTCTATTGTGGCATCCCAGACTCCATCATTCTACTTAGCATTCAAGAATGTTTAGGAACAAAGCATCTCTACAAGGAAAGAAAGTATGGGAGTACATTCTCGACTGTTACACAAATCTAGCAATACAATTGAATGCCGGGACCACGTCAGATTTTCAAATACAATCTTGAGGCACTATTTTGCATGTTGCAGTGACACAATTGAGCAAACAAGTAGTCAGTTTCACTTCAAATCCTTCACTTCCTATTCTTTTTTTAAAAAACAATTTGATATGTGATTTTAAATGCCGAAAGGCTCCCTTTGGACTTTGGTTAGACTGACAAACAAGCAAAGGAATGACAAAGAACGGACCTGTTTAATTTGGCCAGGCAACAATAGATTGTCTCCAAGCAGTTTAGGCCCAGCTGGTGTCAGATTATTCTGGATTTGGTGAGAACCTTTGTCAAAGCATCTACCAGCCATAGGAGAATTCCAGAAACTCTCTTTATATGGAAGTGTGAGTGTTGGAACTTAACTGAAAGGGTTGAGTATGTCTGAAACTGGAAAATAAAGTTTCACACAGTACTAAATATATCTGCCTGCCAGGCAGGTAGGGGCTGCTTGCCAAATTGTGATGGTTGTCAGAATCTAAAAACCATGAAGAAGGCCAATGTTTTGATAACTGAAATTGCTTTCAAGATGGGTAAATTTGCCTTATTTAAGGAGAGACAAAGGTTGAAGGAATTAGTTAATTATCTCTCAGTCCCAAGCTTTCCAAACTTCAAATATAGCACGCTCATCATTTACTTTAGTATAAATAGAATCTAAACCAAGATAATAAAAGTTACTTCTTAGGCTTACAGCATACTTTTCCATGGAAAGACAACTTGGAAAATCTGTTTGCCAAGATAACTTAAAAGGAGGTAAATAGGAATAGTCAGAGGAAAGCCCAGTTCCATCGAACAACATCAATCAAATAATGCCTCTTAGAACTTCTACTATTCTTGTTAAATTTCTGTCAAATAGTAACCTCTTTGAGGGAGGGCAAAAGGCCTGTCTTCTTCCTTGCCATATTCCTAGCACCCAGTAGAGTGTCCTGCACATGAATAAAGGATTCACATTCATGCCTGCTGGAGGCCATGAAGAGGTAGTTATCCCTCTGAAAGCAGCAAAACAGTTGGTGTGATGGAGACGTTCATATTTATAAGGCAAATGCGTAGCACTGAGTATGAGTCAAAGCTTTCTGCATTTCTTCAGATCTCTCCAGAATGAAGGCAGACAGTGTTTTTCAGAGGTTGGCAAAGCTGAACTCAGCAAAATTGTGAAGTGTGGTGTTCATTTGGCTACATGTTTTAGGAGGCCTTATGCCCCAAATACCTAGCTTTGGCATGATGTCCTCAAGGACTGGGAAATGCACTGTGTCACTGTCTTCCTGAAAAAATGGGTCCCTCCTGCTTCACATTCCTTTAGGGTCTTGCTCATTCATGGTTTCCAATTCAAGGGTGACACAGAGCTAAAGGAGATAGTTAACACTCTAGATGAAACATATCACATGAAATGGATGAGAATGTCCCACATTTTGATTAAAAAACTTCATGATTTTTATCTCAGTGTAGAAGACCAGGGTAGTTTGAAGTTTACGTTTACAAAAACCTAGAAAGAAGAGAGATGAAGTGGGTATTTTGTCACAAGCTGAAGTTAAGCCTTGAGTGTAATGTAACTTCGAGATATGCAGGATGGAGATGGGGAACTCTGGAAAGAAATACTCGGGGACATTCAGAGAAATTTAATGGTTATAACTAGGAATATCAGAAGGAAACCTGCTACACTACTTCCTGTGTCATTTAATATCTCTAAGCCTCGAGATCTCCATCTATATAATAGATCTAATAATAGGTCTGATACATAATAGAAATAAAGCCAACTGTGCCTTGTTCCCGCTTATTATTGTGAGGATTGGATAGCATAATGCAACTACAAGTTGTTCTGGTTATTAGCATCATTTTTAACAATAACAATAACAAACTCAAAGTTTGAGACATACTGGAACAATCTGAAGAGTACGCGGAGAATGAAGATGGATATAGAAGTTCCAGTCTCATAACAGAAGAAGTTGGGAGAATAAGTACATTCTCAATGTAAATGTACACACTACGAGTTTAAAATGCACGTCAGGCCAGACGTTTTGATGGAGCGGGATTTAACCTGGCACGCAAGACACTCTGGATGGATTCCTATCTCTGCAACTTTGTTTACAGCCATTGCTGCCTACAATTGATATTCCAACAACCACGATGTCTTTTGCCATGAGGCCATTCCATCATAGGACCTGAAATGGTCTTCTCCTACCCTTGTGCCTGTTTCTCTCTTCAAACGCCCTACCCCTAAAGAGAAACTGTACATATTTATTTTGTAATTGACCTCTGTCTGGCTATTTTAAACGTGAAGAAACTGAAATCATTTTTGACCATTGGTTTGAGGTTCCTTTGCTGCAGAAATGCTACAAAACAGAGTTCCAGGCTCTTAAACAATTAAGATACAACTTCCCACCAGTGTGTGGGGGCCCGGGGAAACTCTGAGTCACCATTTCCTGCGTGTAAAATGGCATATTAGTTCAAGGAGAGCCCTGAGAGTAAATCTTAAGAGCACCTTTCAGCAAGAGATTTTGAAGCACTTTAGGAACATGAATACACTTATTCTTCTTCCTAAAACACACATCTATTGATGCCGATCACAAAATCTTTTCTTAAGCATTCCAATGTACCCACACTCGCCGATGCATTTTCTCAATGGAGTCTAGCCTCCCTTGTGGTCTCCATGGCTGGACTGTAACTCAGTAACTCTACCCTTCAGAGTGCGCTTTGGCTGCCTTCAGGAACAACGATTTCTCTGTTCAGATCAGGAGTGCATAATGAAACATTGTCTGCTACAATATCAAACATGTGAGGTTTCCGCGAAACTAATTGGTAGGGAAAACATTTTGCCTTCATCAAGTGTCAGGGCTCGAAGTCAGAAAAATGGAAATGGAAACGAAATGGGGGTGGTTGAGGAGGGCAGGCAGATCATCTAAATGGGACTGGAAGAAAAGGTTGCTGTAAACTGAAAAGCTTTGGTTGGGGCCTGAAATGAAGACAGTGTTGTGGTTGGTTCCACTGTCTAAGAAAATGAGGGCTGAAGAGCCTTGAAGTCTAGACAAGACCCTTCCACTAACTAATTGACTCAGTTTACTCTTTTGCCAAATTATGATAACTGTTGTGGATAGCGACTCTTAAACATGTACTCTGAGCAAGGCTCAGGTGAGGCACTAAAATAGATATGAAAAAGCAGCAAATATATAAAGCAGTGGTTTTCTATCAGGTCGAAAGTGAAATAAAATTGAATTTACACCAGAAGCTTTTTGCTAAAACACATGCCCCATTTCCTCCTTCATTGCCCTCCTACTCCTGAATTAAAATTTAAAATAATTTATCAATGTAACAGGAAAACAACAACAATGCACCCACAAAAGTTACGGTTTATTTGGTGTGTTGTATGTGCCTGGTACTGTGCTAAATAATTTATGCATATTACATCATTTAATTCTCATCACAACATTATGCGCTGTGTGCTATCCTTATCACTTGACACAGGAAGAAGCTGAGCAAATAAGGAAATGTGTTCAACTAACTACCCCAGTTACACAGAGTCACTCTGTATGCTCAAAAATTAGGGGGATGGAGCAGGAGAAATAATCACATTCTTCATTTGGGAGTCCCATACTAGGGAAATTATTCCAAGGGTAAAGTTCAATGTCCACCCCCATTTAGTTCCTCCACCTTCTTCTGCAATTAAAGAACACAGAAGTTTGCTTTACCATGACCTCTTCTTAAGAATAGGTCTGATTTCAGCTAATTTCAATATATGGACAATTAAAGCTAATGTTTTCAAAGATACAGCAAGCAGTTCCCTGGACTAGGAGCCTGTAGAACCCAACCTTGGTAACCCTCATCTACAAACTATGTGACCTTCAATGGGTCATTTAATCTCCCTGAGCCCTGGGGATTTCCTTTTTTTTAATATAAGGGGGTTCAGCTAGATGATCTCTAAGTTTTTTTTCCTACAATTAACATTCTCTGTTGGGAGATTTGTCTCCTTTATCCAGATGTTAAGAATATTCTGTCCCCATGAAAGGACAATACCGTAGTAGGATGCGAACAGGTGGTGGCAAATAGATTTCTAAAGCATCCACTTGATCTTACCAAGTCAGTGGTGTTCAAGTGTGCTTATGTATCAGTTGGTCATAATAAAGCAATCAAATCAGAATTGACAGAATGCTTTAATAAAAGATAAAAGACTAATGTGACTTCCAGTGTGTTAGCAAATCTCTAAGCCAAAGCAAGATAGTATAACGGTTCAGAGAATGGAATTTGAAGACATTATTACAGCTTGTAATTACATAATTATTTATCTGATTGCTTAATTAACATTTATCTTCCTCTCTAAGCTATAAATTCCAGGTAGGTAGGGACTATAACTATTTTGGTCACATATCACCCACATGCATAATGTCCAATACCAAAGTATTGGATCAATGAATAATACATTCAAATTTCAGCCCTCTTTCCTACTAGCCGTAAGAAACTCAACTAGTCATCTAACCTCTGCTATTTTCAAATTCATCTGTAAAACTAAGATAATAGTAGTGCCTACCTCTTTGAGATTTTTCAAAATAAAATAATATACCTAAGCTATGATAAAATAGTGGGTATAATAAGAATAATAAGTTTGACATTTTGCGAAATTAGTCACACCCTCTTCCCTCCAAGTTCTTTGAAACAATTGTGTAAAATAGACAGCGGACCATTGCTAGTAAATCTGGAATGGAGAACACTGCTTCGGTCCTCAGCCAAAGTAGGTCCCCATCTACTTGTCCCAGATTTGAATGAACTCAAGACCGGCAAAGTCATTAATCAACAGCTGTCCTCTCTTACCATGGGAAGAAACTCACAACGTGCAGCTGAGGAGAACTTGTGCATCTCAGGAACTGGCTGGATCCAAAAGAGACTGGAGAATAGACGTGGGCTCCACGTGCTCAGGGCTCCTTTGTCAATCTCTCCAATGGCAATCACATTACACATCCTATATCTCTTGGAGAAGAGTGAGTAGGTGGGAAGGAGAAAAACAAGGATTTTAGAGTGCTCCTAGTATTTCCAAGAAGACAGAAGTCCTTATTTTATGGGCCTGCTCAGAAACACGGGAAGAGAGAGAATGGAATCCCTCACAAACAACAGTACGAACCTCCCAGGATTTGTTGTGAGGCTTACACGTGAAGAATGGTAGAAGTTCTTTTACCTGACTTCTTAACTGACCTCCAGAATCCCTCCTCACTCTCTAAACCACTCTGATTGAGTCCCATAATAATCTGATCCTGGTTTCCAGCAGGCTAATTTCACGTGATCCCTACACTTCTCTTCTTAGCAGTTAAATTTTATATGTGCCAAGAATCAGTTGTATTGACTCCAAAACATGTTCATTCTAGTGGAATTCATCGATTCACAAAGGCTATGAAGATACGTCAATACAATTTTGCAAAGAAAAGGGTTTATTTCTATGAAAATAAGTGAATATTTTCGAAGAGGTGATGAAACAAGCCTCTCCAAAGTAGTATGTGCAACACTACTGTAAAAAATTGGGGAAAAGTTAAAAATCTAGAGAGGTTTTCCCTTCCGATTGCCGTTCATATTATTTAAATTTTCTCTCTATTCAAATGAAGCACAAATGAAAATCACAGATAAATGTATTCATGTATTGTGGGTATAGCTGATGGAAGAAAGACCATGCTGAAGTCTACTTTATGGACTCATATCTGAAGGCAAGGCCTTACCCTTCATCAAAAGACTGGCGAAAGAAATGTTGACCTATATGTTGAAGTTTATTAGGATACATTTTCATTTCCCTTATACATTCTCATATACATGCACGGTGTTTATTTATAAGCAAACAAATGGATCCAGAATAGAACCAGTAAATGAGCCCATGCTCCTACTGATTTACAAATCATACGGAAAACTTCAGTGAAATACTCTAAGCACTTTTGAATATTATTTATTCATTAAAAAGATGTTGATGTTTATTAGCATGAAAAGATGATCATGGTTAGTTGTAAAGTGTCAAAAAATCAGGTGACAAAGCAGACTGTGTAGTGCGATCCTAAACTTACATCTATAGTAGGGTATTAGCAATGGTTACCTGTAGGTGATGGATTACTGATGATTTCACTTTCTTTCTTATACCTTTTTGTATTGACTTTGTTTTACACTATGGGGGGGGGGGTAATGCAATCTCTTTATAATCAAAAGTTAATCAAGACATTACCAATTTGAAAGTGAAATATATTAATAAATTCTGAACACACACTAAAAAAGAAATAATGGTATCAAAATACTAAAGGGATCAATTTCAAAAATAGGAAAAATGAAAAGGAGTAATTTCTCTTTATATAACATCATTATATGATCTCATATAACACCCACATTAATAGTACTATGTATGTAATAATAATGATAACATAGAGAAAAATTTCTATCTCGATGGAAAGCTATGCAATATCTATAGCATACTATTCCAAGTTCTCTAATTTCTGCATCTATGGGAGCTGTTTTACAACTTTGTCCATTATAAATAACTGATAGCAATACAAAGTGATTTGTGTCCACAGACATGTAAATTTTCTCAGTTATGTCCAATGAAAGTTCAATTGATTTCTCTCCCCCACTGTACAAGAAACTAATTTTTCCTCCACTTGTGAATTCATTTTAACATTCCTGATCTATAAATGTGCCTGTTCTCTGGAATCTCCTTTGAACTGGTTTTCAACACCTCACTAGTTCCCTCATTAATGAGTTAAATGAAATCTTTAATATGGATCTATTTTTATATTTGTATGAGAGTCATGATGTTACAATTTTTTTTGAAAATTATCTTTTAGCAATTATCATAATGTTAGTTAATACTTACTAAGAACTTTCTATGTGCCTAGCACTATTCTATTCTAAGTCACTTATATGCCTTATTTCATTTCATCTTCACAATCCCTGTGAGGAGCTAATGTCAACCCCACTTTCCAGATGAGCACCCAGTGTCCCCTAGAAGTAATTTATCCAAAAGGAAACAGGAAGTATGTGGTGGAGCAGAATTCAAATTCAACCTGAGTCCACATATGTGCTTAACTAGATAGTATTGTCTCAACTTTTCCAGATGAGAAAAGTGAACCCAGCAAGGTGAAAATACCTCTTATTTTCCACTCATTCAATAAATATTTTGAATACCTATGATGAGTAAGATACTGATCTAGGTTTTGGGAACGTAGAAATAATAAAGATAAATAGACCAAATCCTTGATTTCTATGAAGCCTAGAATCTTGTGCTAACTAACTGCAAGTCCAGTGCCACTGTAACCAGACAACCTATTTCCTTTAAAAGTTTATTTTCCTCAAGTTTCTTTTTGTATCCACTTCTAGTCAACAGGGAACATTCAATGGATTGGAATTTTAACTTCTGGTATGAACACCCTGATGCCGTCTTGTATCCTCTTGTCACTAGGTGAAGAATGTATTCAAATAAATCCAGAAAAGGAGATGACTAATGAGTCCTCTGCAAATCTCCAAGAAAAGCATCCTACCTGGCCTCCCATTGAAAATGCCATGTCCTTTGTCTGGAAAGCTCTTTTCTGGCTTCCCTACCTAGTGAATCTCTGCTTGACCTTGACTTTCAAAATTCTGTTCAGTCTGTAGAACCTTTCTGAAGTCTTCTTGGACTTCATCCCCTCCCTCTAAGTTATGAATTAGATTCTCTTTTCACTCTAGTGTCTTCTGCCTCTTGGTCATTTCTAACAGTTGTATGTATCATGTGCCCTGGAAATCACTTTTCTGCATGTCTATTTCCTTCATAAAAGCATAAACTCCCCAAGGACAAGCATCACAGCTTGGTATCCCCAGCACCTGGTATGTTAAAGGCTAAGAGTGATGCTAGTAAATAATTCTTCCCATACAATTTACGTAGATCTATCACTTCTCCTAATGTACAGAGTTCTCTCTTGTCTCCGCATCTTTGCATTTACTGATCCTTCTGTCCAAACTCCATCTCCATTTTATCTCCTACACTTCCTAAGGATTTTTGTCAAGATAGTTCTTCCAAAAGCATTCCTTTACCCTGAATTAAGTGCCCCTGCTGTGCGTTCTCTTATCACTTCAAACTTCCCCTATTATATCACTTTTCCCTGGAGTATGATTGCCTATTTTTGTATCTGAATATATCAATTCATTTGTAAAATGCTTGAGGACAAGAACTACATCTGCTTATTTCATTGCTGTATCTTCCGATCCTAAACCAGTATAAGTACATATAAATATGTGCTTATTTACAGGTATGTAAATATATGTTAAATGAGGGAAAAGACCAATTTGTTCATTTGCTGCTACCCAGAAGGAATTATTCTTAGGGTACAGCATGATGAAGTAGAAAGACCAGCTTTTGAGTTAGAAACGTGGATTCTATTCCTGACTTAGTCATTTATTAGCTATGTGACCTTGGGAAAATTTCATCAATGTGTTATACCTTAGTTCCTTATAAGTAAAATGAGAATAAAATTCTCTACTTTGTCCTATTATTGTGAAGACTAAATGAGATAATGTACGTCGGGGGTCTGATGCTAAGTAGGCTCTCAATAAATATCCATTTCCTTCCCTTTCTATTTGTGGCCAGTGCTAAATTATAAAGACAGCATTTAGGCACATAACAGGATATCCTACATGAGTAGGAATGGCTTCCCAGGGTAATAGATGGTGTTGCCAACAATAGTGAAGAGAATGAGAGGAAGCTGCCACATAAACAAACCTTCTCAAGGTTTCACCCTTAAGGGTTCATTGTAAGGTTCAAAGGATGACTTTGAACATTAAACAGAATCGTGAAAAACCCAACTATGTTCCCAGCTGTGGCACTTAATCAACACACATTCTTCAAGGCGAGTGGTTCAGTGAAAGGCAAGAGACCTGGAGTCAGCGCTGAGCGAAAGGTTAACTCTGATGCTTGGTATGCAAAGCATGTGCCAATGACAATGTTAGGTCCACCTTCTTCCTACTCTACTCCTGCCCTGGAACAGGGACTGTGGAGGGGTGGTGTAAGCTTCCTGCATGGTATTGTGAGTTGGAGTGTTGTCTTCCTCCCAAGAGTGTTTTAAGGCTTCCAGGCTTCTATCATCTCATTCCTGCTACAGCACCTATGAACAATGTCCACATGTTGTCACTACAAATTAAGTAGTGAGCAAAACTTTCCCAGGCAAATATAATCAGGATCAAAATGAGGGATGGAACTAATGCAATGCTTTCGGGGCTGCTGAAAGCCCACATTATAGTCCCAGACAGCAGTTTGATCTTTCAGATCTCTTGTTTTAAGACAAGATCTCCTTCTATGTCTGCTGGGTGATTTGACCCATTGGCAGCTGGACAACCAGATGAAACGCTGAATTCACGCTGAACAAGTCCTACCCTCATTTTCTGGTGACAAAGATCTGGAGACTTAAACATCTTGCTCTCAGGAAATGAGCTAGTTCCTGGAGGTGTGTGATCCTGCCCCCCAAACTCCTATCTTGGCTGTGGCTATCAGCAGGACTCCAGAAAGTGCTGCTACAATGCTGAAACGAACACAACAAAATGGGAAATTAAGAGCCAACAGGGAAGTGGTAAAAGAGAAGCAGCATGGTACCGTACCGTGGAAAGAGTGCTTGATTGGGAATGCCAAGATCTGGATGCTTTTTGTAGCTGACTCTTTTGCTAACTGGGTGGTGAGCTTGGTAAAGAGAATAACGCATATTCAGAATCTACTTCACTCTGGGTCCTATGCTATGTCCTTAAATGTATATATTTTATTTTACTCTCTTGCCAATGCTAATTGAACAAGTCACTTGCTTGGTCTGGATCTTGTTCTATACTTCTGTGAAATATAAAATTTAAATGAGATGATTCCTCAGGTTCTTTTCAATTCTCACATTTTAAAATGAAAAGTAACCAGTCCACTGACATATTTCATATATACATACATACTTAGGTTTAGTGTTTACATCATTTACTTACTTTCAGGGGGGATTGGAGTCCTTCTCCTGAGTGTGATCTTTGTGATGTTCATTCCAATTTCATTACCCTTTCTCCATTCTCCCTCTCCTAGCCGGAAGTAAGAGTTCTCATATCTGACTTCCCCTATAACTTTATCCACATCTCACTTTTGTCATTTACCACCCTCTGCTTCCTATGATGGTTAATGTTGGGTATACCTTATCTCCCATACAACCTTGTAAGCTCCGTGAGTTTCCTCTACTTGCTTACCCAACCTGGTATTCCCCCAGGACACCCAGCCCACTGTCAGCCTCAGGGGATTCTTCACTTATTTTTGTTGAAACAGAAATCTGAAGTATCACAAGGTTTTTATTTAATTTAAATTCAAGTTCCGCACACAATATTTTGAATAGGAAAAGAAATAATCTGAGAAGTTAGATAATGGAAAGTTTAAACAACAAAGAACATGTATATGTTGTTTTATAGCAAGCCCTTTCTTATTGTCTGAGTTGAAGCAACCAGTTTTTAAAACTAATTTCCAATCTATCAAGGTCAGACGCTTTTGTAAAGTATAATAAAATGAATTATTAGAAAAATTGAATTTAAAAGATATAATAATATGAATTCAAACTTTGTATTACTAGATTCAAGAGAAACAAACTATTCTGTCAAATTGCTATAAAGTTTCTGAACACTTGACTCTTGATTTATGTGCTTATCTCATGGACTGGCAACAAATAGCTTCTCATGATCACCACCCCTGGACCACGCTTGGAGGAGCTCTGACTGCTTTACCATTTATACAGCAGTTTTAGAATCCTAATAGGGACTTGGTTGTATCACCTGGATGAAAAGTTTAGGGATTATATGGGGAAGAAACCACTAGAGGCCAGATGCGTATCTTCAGCCTTTCCCTCTGATCTTTGAAAAGGCAGACCAAGATAAAGGGCAAAAAGTCAAGGGATTCTGGCTTTATGCTTTGCTCTCCAGCTGAAGAAAATAGGATCAGAAATCACTTCCAATAAAACCCAAATCTTGGTGGGGCAAGTGCAACAGTCAATGTCTGTTCCATATTCTTTTTTCTTATTTTTTTAAATATTGGCACCTAAGCTAACAACTGTGGCCAATCTTTTTTTGTTTTTTTCCTGCTTTATCTCCCCAAATCCCCCCTGGTACATAGTTGTATATCTTAGTTGAAGGTCCTTCTAGTTGTGGCATGTGGAACACCACCTCAACGTGGCCTGACGAGGAGTGCCATGTCTGTGCCTGGGATCCAAACCCGCAAAACCCTGGGCCGCCGCAGTGGAGCACGCGAACTTAACCACTCAGCCATGGGGCCGGCCCCAGTTCCATATTCTTAACAAAAAAAAGAACATTTATTATCTATTTATGAAGTTATAAACAGATCTTGCACTACCAGCTCACTTGTAAACTTTCCTCTGTTGCTAATTTGTTTGTATTTCTCTTCTTTTGCCCTTTAAGGCACACTCACAAACAAAATTTTATTCAATCCTCCCCAAAACTCAGTGAGGTAGGTACTAGTGGTGTCCTTATCTTGCAGGTGAGAAAACTAGCTCATGGATGTTAAATAACTTATTCTACTCACTCGGTTACTAAGCGATTGAACAGGAATTCACACCCAGGTATATGTGACTCCCAAGTCCATTCTCTGTCTATCAAATATTGCTTTTCTGGTTAATATTCTTTTATAATACTTAGGGGATCTAAGTTTATAGGGAGATATAGGGAACGTGCCTTTTCTTCAATAAGCAGGAAGAAAATGTCTTCCCACAAAGCCCTAGCATAAGAATTAGAGACATACTTTTGTGCATGTAAGATGGTCATACAACCACTGTATTTATCTTATAACTATAACCTCCACAGAGTCTAATCAGATACATAAGTATCATGCATAGATTCTTAATAATTAAGCTGCAAGTATTACAATTGCAATCTCTCATTTATAAAATCTAATCATCATTAATGAATAGTTAAGAATCTTCCATTGACATTGAGTCTAAATCAATTAAAAAACGGACCCACTCATTATAATGATTCACTTGTTGCATATGAAGGAAGCATCCAATATTTTAACTTCCCTAAAATGGACCACATTGTCCTAATTTACTGTAGAAAACATCCATCAAGAGAGGAGGAACTCACATGTGCTGACTGATTCACTCTCTTCCCCACCTGAGTAAGTTTTCAAAGAATGGGGTAAAAGTGTTTGACATAAGCTTTACGGTGGTGAGAATTTCTTTGTAGAGCCTCTCAGGAATGGTGATAACGTAAAGGATGCTGCTTTCCTTGATGCTCCAAAGACACCACGGCCTCCGTACAGCTACTTCAAGAGTGTGGATTAGCTGTCGTTACTTCAGACTCTTTCCACCCAGACTTCAGGTCCCAGTTTCATCCAAGTAGATATTTTTCCAAAGGAATAAACTTCACATTCAGAGACACATGAAGATTGACAGAAGTACAAAATATTGGGTTCAAAAGACGTCCATTTACAGATGAGGAAATTAAAGCCTAAAGGGGTGAACTGACTTGCCCAAAGTCACACGAATAGTTAACACTAAAGATGAACTGGAACTCAGTCTGAATCCACCTGCTAGTAAGAATCCAAATTTAACTTAAGTAAACTGACCCCACACGCCTCTACTTCCTATTTCTATTGGCAAAGATCGTACCCACTTACTCACTTCTCTATCCTCTACATCAGGCACAGTGCCTAGTACTTAAAAATGCTCGGTGAATGTCTGTTAGTCAGCCCTGGTGGTCTAGTGGTTAAGATTTGGCACTTTCACTGCCACGGCCTGGGTTGTTTCTCCATCAGGGAACCACACCACCCGTCTGTTGGCTACATGTTGCTGTGATGCTGAAAGCTATATCACAGGGATTTCAAATACCAGCAGGGTCACACGTGATGGATAGGTTTCAGCAGAGATTCCAGACTAGGAAGACTGGCCACTTAATTCTGAAAAAATTGGCCATAAAAGCCCTATGAATAGCAGTGGAGCATCATCTGATAGAGCGCTGGAAGGTGAGTGGATGGTGCAAAAAGACTGGGCAGGGTTCTGCTCTGCTGCACGCAGGGTTGCTAGGAGTCAGAATTGACTTGACGACACTAACAACAACAACAAATGTCTGTTACATTGAATTAAATTAGCAAAAGTACCAAGGTGAAACCTTTTGGAACTCACTGTGATTATACAAACTTGTAGGCCTTGTCTGAGTGCGTAGAAACATGTATAATTCCCCTCGCCTTTTATAATCTTTGCCGTGAAGGAAAAGTAATAGCACTCAGGATTCCTATTACCACTGTCAGAGGGATGAATGACTCGAAGCCCTGTAAAGCTTAATGTACAATTAATATCATGCCTCACTTTTGTCATGGGCTCATTGTTCTACATTTTGACTGTCTAGACAGGTATCTCAACTTTGACCTTCCGAGCTAATGAGACTACAAAAGAGAAGAGGCACAGAAGAAAGAAAATCAAAATTACGGTAAATTTAAAAGCCAAAATGCAATAGTCTATTACTGTTCTGTCACTCAAAGAACCCAGAAGCACCCTTTCTTCCTCGCCTCAGAATTGAAATGTAGGCAAGGCCGAGCCACTGCTCATATCACATGGAATTCCCTATGGCAGGGATTTTAAATCAAGGTGGTATTTAACCAGAACAGCTACTAGGGCTTGTCCAGACCTCATTGGCTCCATGTAAACAGGATATGTTCACATGAAGGCACTTTACCTTTCTGACTTCCAAGGGGCTCTTTGTGATTCCTGTGCAGTTCTCCTTCCAACTTCTCGGATAAATTAATGATTACAGACCCATATACACACATACACTCATACATAACACAGAAACCGAAAACGTGTTGAGAGGAAATAGTCGCGTAAGTCAAAAGCTTTCAACCAAAGCTCCCAGTGAGGAGGCATTTAATTGCTACCTGCTACTATATTAGATCATGTCTTTTTCCTGTTCCTAGAAACATCAGAGGGCCATATGCTGGGCCAATAACAGAGAATATTATGAGGCAAAGTTGCAGGACACGTGAAAGAATTCATGTTATCTGAGACTGGTAGAGGGTTTCAGGTAATTCTATACGTATTTAAGGATAATCTACACATTCAGCCATGCATCCACGTATCCATGCATCCATCCAATATTTTTGACTAACCATCTATATGCCAGTCTTCATGCCATAGACAAGGAAAATAGAATAATAAACAAAGTAGACACGGTCTTTTCCCTCCAGGAAAGGCAGACATATACACAGACATAACAAAATCAGATTGTGGGGCTGTTAAATAGGGGTTCATATACATTGTGGATGCATATAAGAGGCAAATTTCCCTGGAGGAGATGGTGTTTGATCTGATTACTATGAATGAGGAGTTGTTAGGCAAAACAAAGCAAAAACATGAAGAGTAGGAATATATTTGGGATTCTGGGCTAAGTATATGTTTCATGTCAAAGCAAAGAGCCTTGAGAAAAGATATTTGGGGAGGTGCAAAGAGTTCAGTCCTATGAAAGGGGAGGAAGTGGTGAACAATAATGCAGAGAACACTTGATTCGGGCTGTGCCACTGAAGTAACTGTGAACTTTAGGGACGAGTTTCCTCCCTTCCCGGGGCCTCAGCTTCCTCGTCTGTCAACCACAAAGGCTTGTTTAGATGACGCCTCACATCCTTTCCAGCTCCTGTCATCTCATGAAATCTCTTACAAATAATGGACTTCTTGAAATCTAGCTAGCCTCTAAACAAACCAGAAAGCCTGCAAGGAAAGGACTCAAGGGACTGTCTTAACATGATTGTTCAATCTTCAGACTCACTAGTTCCGCTTGCCTCATTTACGCAAAGAGTTGCCCTTACAGAGAACTAACTGTCTTAAACCTTTTCTTGTTGTTCCAGAACTGTCTTGAGCCACTGCTGTGATAAAGCGATGGTGGACAGTGTGGGGAGGAGTAGGAAATAGGAGTCCAATATGAAGGAACCCCTAAGTTTTCTTCAGAGAGGAGGAACTCCAGAATCAATGGTTCAGTGGGGTGGTATTAGGGAAACAAATCTGCGCCAAATGTTCCTTTTCCCCTTTGAGTCTCCCCATCTCAATCTTAAAATGACAGACCTATGTCTTACTCTACAACAGCCTCTAGAGGCCTTGGACAACGCAACTTGTTGGCAATTGAGCTAGGAGTCTTAGCTTTCTCATATCCATAGAATGGGGACAGCAAAACCTGCCCCAGAGAATTGTTGTGAGAGTTGAAATGGGTGGTTCAGGCACAGGATTTGCTCTTTGAAGTGTCCTCCATGATAATTCATTTAATCTTCACAACAGCCCTGTGAGGTATTGCAGTTATTATCCTCATATTTTAGGGAGGAACATGGAAGCCCAGAGGTTAAGCAACTTCTGACAAGATCACCTGGCTCCTATAGAGTGGTGCCAGGATTCACTCCAGATTGCCCACCTCCAGAGCCCATGCCCATAATGGTTATGCAAAATGTCTCTTAATAAACATTGGGCTCTTCCTCTCCTTATTTATCACCTAAGACAATTCACCTTTTGGCCTAATGGCAGGGACATCACACCTTAACTGTCGATGACAGGATTTTTGTCTCCACCATTGCACAATGGCCCCTGCACCACCACCACCACCAAAAAGGGATGATTTTGGCCAGGATTGGAGGCCAGCTCCCCTTGATGGGGTCTGGTTATAACTATTGGCTGCTCCATGACCAACTCTGATGCCTAAATATGGAATCAGTGTAGCACCCACTCAAATCACTTCAACACTTCATCTTTCTCCCTCCAGGATGGCTTCTGTGCTAATCATGTTTGCTTGCCTGTTTGCATCACAATGGTGGTTTCTATTTTGGATTTTTATTGTTTCTTGCAGCTTGGAGAAATTATTATTCCGGTTCTGATCTGGCCTTGGCTATTTTTCAAAGGCTCTGAAACCTCTAGTCAAGCTGGCTTCATTCACCTTCTGGCACTGGCATGTGTCCTTCCCAGAGAGGAAAACATGCTCTCTACCCACCCCTTAAAAACAAGTAGATGAGAAGGGAAAAAAGTCTCCGTGGATGATCCAGAGCAAAGCTGGATAGGAATAAAACAAATTTAAAATCTAATTCCTGTCTCTTAAAATTAGCTCAAGTGATTATCATCAGATTCCTTTTTATCTCCAAAATTAGAAGTGTTAATCATCGATGTTATTCTGTGAAAACATTTTAGAGTTTACAATAAAAACAATAATATTTTTTGCTTCCACAGCACAGTTCATCAGGGATTCTCAATGATCAGTCTACACTGTATAAACAGCACAGTAAGCACCCTCAGAGAGCTGCTTGTGAGGGGCCCAGGGGAAGTCCCCCTACTACAATACCTGGGGTAATAATGGTACTTTATAGGATGACATAGATTTTTTTTTAAGATCTCGTTTAATCCCCATCATAACTCTGTAGCACAGTTATTCTCATTATTCCCATTATGCAGATCTATCAAACTGAGGCTCAGAAAATCAAAACACGTTACTCAAGGTCCCAGAGCTGGTCAATGGTAAAGACAGGTCCCTCTGGGACTCAACTCAATTTCTTTCTGCTACTCCCTCCTGCTGCTTTCTTAGCACTCCAAAGTGAAGGTTCTAATCCAAATGAAATGCTAGGTAGTATTTATTAAGCACTTACAATATGCCAAGCACTCTGCTAAGAGCTTTAATTGATTTTAATCACTAATTCTTCACAATAATTGTCTGCAATGTTTCCTATGATAACTTCTACTTTACGGATGAGGAAACTCAGACTTTGCACAGGTAAACAATTTCTCGAGATCTCACAAGCAAACTGTGCTCAATATTTCAGCATTTTCAAAGAAATTTTTATATACCAGACACTCTTGTAGGCAGTGTGGATACAGGGATGAACAAAGCAAACCAAACACTCTCTGCTTTCATGAGAAGCATGTGATCCAGTCAATGGAAACAAACAAAGTCTAAGACGGAGGATGGTGTGGTTTGAAGGACAATGGAGAAAAAGAGAAGGAGGGAAAAGGGATCAGGTGTCAGTGAACTACGTCTGAACTCTCCAATGTGTATGCTACCTTCTCCCTTCTGGAAGGTCACGACACTTATGAGATGTGGGAATCATCTTCAAGATGGAATGAATAGCATGTTAGTACGCCTGTGTAGGTGATGTCCAACTCTCTAGGCTACAGTGAAATCACAGGAGCTCACACTCAAAAGATGAGCCAGGACCAGATCATGCATGGCCTGCAAAATGAGGTAAAAGGTTGCAGACTTTACTTGGCAAACAAGAGGGTTTTTAAAAATGGAAATGATTAATTTAGAATTATTTTTCAGAATGACAAGAAGGAAGCAAAGACTTCAGGTGGTAAGTTGAGAAGAACTTTGCAATGGTCCCTGAGTAAGGTAATAAGGTCTTTAAAAGCCTGGTGGAATGGAGACAGAGATCCACCATGAAGAAAGTGTTGAAAGTACTTTGGCAGTTGATCATTTTTTGGAAAAGAGAGCAAGGGTGAACACAGGTAAACAAGAGTAGATTTACCATGAAGTTCAAGAAGTCTAAATTCACAGCCCCGCCCTTGCACAGACCTCTCCTAAGGCCCTGCCAGTGTTAACAAGTGTTGCCAATTCAAAGAATATTTAGAATTAGTCACTTTAAAAGAAAATATAAAATGCCATAAAAGAACTTTGACAGAAGTTTTTCAAATTTGACAAAAAATTCTGAAAATCCACATGACGTATTGATGAGTTGAGAAGCTGAAAAGACTCTGATAAGCCATCAAAAACAAAAAAAAAATTGCTATCAACACTGATAGACTAAGTTGTCTTTATTTTTCTCTTTATGCAGCTAAAAATGTGTAAGAAAAAAAAAAACTAGAGTTGTCAAGCAGTTAACCAATAAAACCAAATGTTATTTTCCTGAATTGTGTCACTATGGCATTTGTCAGGATTTTGAATTTGTAATTTGTTTTAATTGCTTTCTTTACCCTAGATATTTACTTTTGAATTTAATTTGCATTCATAATATTGTACTAAAAAAAGTTTGTTAAAGGGGCCAGCCCAGTGGCGCAGCGGTTAAGTTGGCATGTTCCTCTTCTGCGGCCCAGGGTTTGTAGTTCAGATTCTGGTGTGGACCTATGCACTGCTCATCAAGCCATGCTATGGCAGGTGTCCCACATATAAAATAGAGGGAGATTGGCACGGCTGTTAGCTCAGGATCAATCTTCCTCAGCAAAAAGAGGAGGATTGGTGGCAGATGTTAGCTGAGGGCTAATCTTCCTCAGGAAAAAGAAAAAAGTTTGTTAAAACTTCAGGATCCATAAATCCTGGATCTACTGATGCAGATGAATCACAAGTCAATATCCTAGGTAACTAGAAAGATGGTAATAAAGACATGTTTTGAGAGGAAAAAACATAAATCTCAATCTTATACATGTTGACCATAGGAGCACGTGGGATACTGAAGAGATGCTTGCCCAACAGGCAGTTGGTTCAACAGAGAGGGTGAAGTAGATGATGCAAATATGTATTGGGGGCTCAACCACATGGCGTTCATAGTTGAAACAATGGAAGTAGGTAAACTTCAAAGATGAGGCCATAGAGCAAGAAGGGAAAATGGGCAGGGAAAAGAACCTTCCCACGAGTAGATCTTGCATCATAATACAATCAGACCAAATATCTCCAAGAAACTCTTAGGTAATGTCTGAGCTACACACGAATGAGATATGGAAAATTCAGTCAAACATGCAAATTCGTGTCTATATAAGCAAAAATGAGGCATTTGGGGAACATCTGGATGATTTTTCAGTCTCTCTTTTTGACCTCAAGCACTGGCATGTACCTCCTCTGCTTGTCTTTGTAATTTGGGTCAAAAATGATTCAGAAGGTGAATCCCACAGCTTGGTGTAGTGGAAAGAACACAGAATTTGGAGCTGTAGAGAAGGGAGCCCTGTTCTTCTTAGTAATTCTGCTGGCAAGTGACAAAGACAATGCACTATGCTCACCAAGCTCATTCCTTTTTCCTACTGGGCACACAGAAAGACTACATTTCCCAGATGCCCTTGCAGTGGGGTGAGGCCATGTGATTGAGCTCTGGCCAGTGGAATGTGGGCAGAAGTGATATGGGCCAGCCACTTTCAGCCTGTCCTACCTAGAATTTTCCAGGAGACTCTTCAAGTTCTCTCTCTTTCTCTTCTCTGTCTGAAGACCTAATGCAGAAGATCCTCTGTAGGCCTCTGAGTTCATAAGCTGCTGAAACCATCAGAGAGGAGGAAGCTGAGTCCCTGAATCTCCATTTGGAAAGCCATCTGCCAAATATTGAATCAGACTATGATGTGAGAAATAGATGCTTTATTGTGTTGAAATACTGAGCTTCTGAGGTAGTTTGTCACAGAATTTAGCCCACTCTGCCTAGTGGAGCAAGTTGCTTAACTTCTTTGAGCCTCAGTTGCCTCATCTGTATATATTTCATGGGGTTCTCATAATGACTGAAATATATGACATGTCTACATGCACATACATTCTGTGTTGATCTCATTCCCTTTTAACTCATGTTCACATTCAGATTTGGTCAGCGTTGGCCCATTGAACCATTCCAGAGGGCAGTATCCTATTCTTTTCAGTGAATATACGTGTAGAGAACAATATGAACTATGCCCACTGGAGTTGTGTAGCTCAGTCAAGCTACAAAATGTAGAAGGAAAAGCATATTTCCTTCCAAAGTGTCCCTAACAAAAGAACTTGGTATCATCTTTAATAAAAAGATTTAAAGCAACAATGATTTTAAGTTAGAATAATTTATAGCTCTTCCATCATGGCTTTCTAACCTCCTTGTGCCATAAAAAAATATTTAATCTTTTCCTTAAATTGTTCGCATATTTTTCCTCTCCTCTGATAAAAGAAGCCAGCCCTTAAGCATCTCAGTTGATATAGTAAGCAAAAGAAAACCTCCTAATCAATATTCAGCTTTGGCACTTATGTACATTTTATGTTGATTGGGACTGAAACTCCTACTAGCAACTCTTGCTGCCAAAATCACATTTTCTTTTCTGATGCCTAAGGTTGGAATTGAGTGTGTACCAACTGGAACTGATTGCCTGAAACTTGAAGAGTTCAGAGTTTAATTTCTCTAATTTGGGTAAATACTACCTACCACCAGGCTGTCTGAATTTTCAAGTGCTCCAAGTCACACAGGAGTCAGTATTTTAGGCACTGCACAAGGGAGGCATTGCCGCGGCGCTGCGGTATTCTGAAAGGCGGTTGGAGTCTGGAGAGCCCTCAGAGAGTGTGCAGACCCCCAGCAACACATTGGTAGAGTGAGTGGAAAGGAAGGTGCTGTTGGGAGACGGTTCCTGCAGCCACTTGCCTTCCATTTGTATGAACCTCTGAATGGAAAAAAGAAAAATGACATTACAAGATTCTGACATCTGGAAATTGTGAGACGTACAGTTTTTTCATTAATTTAATGCACATTCTCGCATTACAGTTGTGTTTAAGACTTACCCATGTGTCACTCAGAGCGACGCGGTGTATGAAAAGAATTTTGGCAACACAGAACCTCCTAGCTGGAGCATGAGGTAATAATAAATGAAACACTGGTGCCCACACTATTTACTTAGCATTTCTTTATAGCTGGCCCCACAGAATGGCAGAAAGGGAAGAGGACTTAGAACCCAGTTAGTTCTGATCCTTTTACTCAAAAGATGAAGAAACCGAGACTCCAAGACGGGAAATGACAAGGCAAAGGCCAAAGGGATATGAGTAGAAGTGGCAAAATTCCTGCCCAATCCAAGATGGGTCCTGTAATATCATGCTGTCTCTTTTCACAATTGCAAATTCTCCTATCCTTGCTACATTTCCCTTTGTATCTGGACCAGACAGAGAATAAACGCAGAGGGTAATCTCAGGTCATCAGGCTTGTTGGTATTTCTTATTTGATCAGGTGAATGCCTGGCAGAAGGTGAGTTTGACCTTCCAGCAATCAACGCTGGCAAATCTGTAGCATAGGATTGTGGTTTTATACATTTTAAGACAGTTTTTAGGATCCATATGCTCTGAATCTTTTTTTTCCCCGTTAAATGTCTGTTTAAATAATGAGTGAACGGGGTGCTACGCTAGAAGACAAGAAACCTGTTTCTGAGAACAGCTACTAACTAACCGTGTGTCCAGGGGCAAGTTTCAACCTCTCTGGGCCATTTTTCTCACCTGTAAAATGAGAACGAATAGATGCAAGTACAGCTAAGGCCCTGCGAGCTTTTACGCTTAAAGATTTCACCTTATGCCAATTCCACGACACACACCTTTCTAAAGTAAATGCAATAATTAAGGTGTCCCAGAACCATGCTAGGAGCAGCAGGGAAAGATGAAAGAAGCAAGACCCTAGTTGCTGAAATCATAGTCCAGTGGGACAATACAACGTAGACTTGTAAAGAGAAGCAATACATGATTACATGCCTAGGAGAATGCCTTTGGAGCAATCCTCCTTGCGTCTGGACTTTCTAAGAGCCAAGCTAGACACACTAATCATCACTAAAGAGTAGAAAGCGATTTCACTGAGTATTTATTACCTGTTAGACACCACCTTAAGAATAACACATGTATAAACTCATTTAATCCTCATAAGTGTATGAAATACATATTGTTATCCTCATTGTGCATGTGAGGAAACAATGGCAGAAACAGGATAAATAATAAGCCCAAGGTCACACAGCTGGTTGAGCCAGGACTCAAATCCGGAGAATCCAGCTTTGGAATCTAAGCTCTTAATCACTCTGCAAAGTTCTTATGACAAGGAAGGGAGAAGGAAGCAGAAGGAAGAGGCCTGGACAGCCACCTGGACTGAAGCAGCACTATCAAGGACAGGAGCAGCCTCGTGCCCTGAGCATCTATTTTGTACCATGCACTGTGTTAAGCGTATTACCTCATTCAATCCCCACCTGACCATTCATTCAACAAGCATTTATTGAGGGCTTATGATTCAGTAGCCCCTTGGTGCAAGGAATTGTGAGGCAAGTTCTGCAATTATTCACATTTTATTGATGAGGGAACGTCAGCTCAGAGACATTATGTAATTCATCCAAGGCCAAGGTCTGACCCCAAAGCCTGGGCCTCTGCCATAGGTAAAATACTTTTTGACGTCATTGAGACCCTAGGAAATCACTTATACTCTGGGACACTTTTTTGATTAATTGGATACAAATGCCTCCTCTAATTGAGCATGAAAGACATTTTCTAGTTTGGGTTTGCGTGTGCGTGAAGAGATAAAGCCATGTAGGAAGGCAAAGTTGCTAGAGACATTGACAGAAGAGAAATCATTCCAATCCTCCATCATCTGGTAATCTAACTGCCATTTGCTGTCATTGCTTTGCTGTCACTGCTGAGGTGAGAGGCAGGAAGGGTGAGCAGAAAGTAGTGAATTGCAGCCTAAACAGGTGGTGATGCACTGGGATCAAATGGAGAGAGTGCGTTCAAGACACAAGGTGAATCACCAACAAGGAATGACTGGCAAGGTGTTGGGCCTCCAGGAAAAAGAAAGACTCTTGGGTCATGGTGAGCCACAAGCTCACCAGGAGTCAATAACGCTCATTGACTCGTTGACAGTCTAGGTAGTTTAGTGTGTTTGAGGCCCACCCAGATATAGCTCCTAGTAGAAAAAGGCTTTTTGTACCACAACAAGTCAATGAAGAAGGCTGAAAATTAGAATTGAGTTTAATTAATAGGGCCTTTGGAGGAAATGACCATTCTTTGTATAGATCTGTATAGTTTTGCTGTTCTTTCATATCCATGATCTTAAACAATCCTTTGGGTAAGAAAAGGCATGTTTTTCTCTCGATCATACTGATGAGGAAATGGAGACTCAGAAAGTTTAGATGACTTACACAAGCTCACAGCATGAGGTTTTGAGCCAGAACATGAGAACTTATCTTAGTGATTTCACTTCTTTATTCTCTTTCTAAGGTGGGGCCTCCTGTTGAAATAGGGCAGTTTCTAGTTAGTGGTATTTGGATATAAGCCCCCAAATAATATTGAGATCTAAAATATGTATCACCCTTGTGATCATGTACTAAGCATGGCTGCATGGGAATGAGTTTCTCTTATCAGCTGTTGTTCAACTAGACTTGAAGACTCTTGTGGGTTCAGTTGTACCCCTGAGAAAAATATGTCCAAGTCCTAACCTGCAGAACCTATGACTATGACCTCATTTGGAAATAGGGTCTTTGCCAATGTAAGAGCTTTAAGCTTATCAATAAGCTTTAATTAAGTAACTAACTGCATCCAGGCCTGTATGGATGTAGTAGTGGATAATCAGATGCAGAGCATATTATAGTTATGCAGAGGATTAGACATAATGTTGGTAAGGCTCATAGCACAGTGTCTAGCACATAGTAAGGACTTGAATTTGGAAACAACTGTGTAATGTTAGGAATGGGGACATACCCACCCACTTCACCATGCCCCTTTGCCTGTGTCCTTTGCTCCTCATTAAGGAGGAAAAGTCTTAAATATGATTGATCAGAGCCTGGGGCATTCATTAAAACATGTTTTACTAGTGAGTAGAGATGTTTTGTCTTAAAGTTCAAGACCCATACATAATCTTAAATCTTCTTACTCCTTAGTGAAGACACTTAATGAAGACAATGAGAGATGAGTGTGTTTTGCTCTTATGATATCTGAGGAATCAATATCCTTTCCATAGGAAGGAGACAAGGCCAGAGAGAAAGAAAGGGATGATCTTCATCATTGGTACTCTCTGAATAGAATAATTTACAGTGTATAAATTACTCTCCCTCATTGTATGGTCTCTCTGTTTGGTTCTTACCATGTTACTGTGGTAACAAATAGGAAGGATAATTATCCATCTGTTGGAGACTAAAAAATGGTCCACCAAAGACGTCCCCACCCTAATCCCTGGAACTTTTGAATATGTCACCTTACATGATAAAAGGAACTTTGAAAATATGATTAAGTTAAGGATATTAAGATTATCCTGGATTATCTAGTGGGCCTGATATAATTATACGGATCTCTTAAAGAAGGAGGCAGGAGGTCAGAGAGAAGAGAAGAGGTTACATTGCTAGCTCTGAAGATGGAGGAAGGGGCAACAAGCCAAGAAATGTAGGCATCCTCCAGTAGCTGGGAAAAGTGAGGAAACAGATTCTCCCCTGCAACCTTTGGAAGAAACATGGCCCTGCCAACACATTAATTTTAGACTTCTGATATCTAGAAGTCTCGGTTGTTTCTGTTGTTTTAAGCCACTGCTTTATGGTAATTCATTACAGATGCAGCAGGACGTTAATACACGCTCTACAGCACTTTGAGGGAAGCCCATTGCTCCAAGTCCAGCAATCATAGGGACCATCTGGGTCAAACACAGAACATCAAGACCCACGCACAGGTTGCCCAGAATACTGACCCAAGAAATCCAAACACATATTTCACTTTTCTAGGGATATTTCCTACTATAAATAATTAACAATATGGAACTTACACAAAAATCTATTCCTTTCTTCTTTCCTTCCATTCTTCCTTCCTTTCAGCAACACATATATCTTAAGAGCCTTCTATGTACTTCATAAAGCAAAGTTCCTGCCATCACAAAGCTTAGCCTGGGATGAGGGTGGGAGGTTGAGTAACCAAAAAATATACACTTGGATCAGGGTTAAGGAAACAGAGTATTATGGGGAAGCAAAACAAAACAAAAAGACACTGAGCGCAGCTCATGGAGGAGAAGGAGGAATGGACCAAGAAGTGATGTTGAAGGTGAGGCCTGAAGGGAAAATAGAAGGTTGGTGAAGAGAGCAGGATTGGGGAAGGAAGCAGATAGAGTGTATTATTTCCTGTGGCTGATGTAAGAAATTAGCAGAAATTGAGTGACTTAATACTAAGAAATTTTTTTCAGTCACAGTTCTGGAGACCAGAAATCTGAAATCAGCAACACTAGGCTGAAATAAAGTTGTTAGTATGTTCCTTCTGGAAGCTCTAGGGAAAAATCTATTTCTTGCCTTTTCCAGCTTCTGGTTTGTGGGTTCATCACTCCAGTCTTGAAGGCCAGCATCTTCAAACCTTTCTCTGCTCCATATTTACAGCACCTCCTCCTCTCTGTGCCACAGAATCTTCCCCGACCTTTCTCTTTTAAGGATGCATGTGATTGCATTTACTGCCCATTTGGACAACCTGGGAAAACCTCCCCATCTGAAGATCCTTCACTTAATCACATCCACAGACACTTTTTGGTTTTATTTTTGCCAAATAAGGTAACATTCACAGGTTCCAGGGATTGTGACATGGATCTCTTTGGGCATCCATTTTTTCAGCCTATCGCATAGAGTAAAAATATGCCCAGAAGCCCCCGGAGATGGTGTGGTGCAGATGGAGTGGGCAAAGTGGGGAGAGGTGAGTCTGGAGAGGTAAATTTCACCAGGTCATAATGAAAAAGCTGAAAAACTCATTTACGATTATCGTGAAGTCAGGAAGGAAGTGTTTTAAACAAAGGAGTTACCTTATCAGGTTTGTGTTAGGAAATGGTCCCTTCACTGGCATGCTGGTAAATGATTGACAACCAGCTCTGCAGTATTTGAAAAAAAGAAAAGAGAAAGAAAAAAGAAAAATCCTGATCTGTGGTGTTTGCTGCTTTTCATGGTGTAAATTCTCCCACTGTGGCTGATTTCTAGCTCCGGACACCACCATCACTGTATGCAGATGTGCACAATGAGCTCTTGGGAACTCAGAAAAATCAGCTGCAGCACATTCTGGGATCTTTCTGGCTTCTCACTGGAAAGGGTGAGAAAGGCGATTGGAAGAAGGTAGATCAGTCTGAGACTGATGGAATGACTCCTCCTTTGACATAATTGACCACTAACCATACGGTAGCTTGAGAAGCATCCCAGCTAGTCCTTAAATTGTGGCTGGCCTGGCTGGTGCACTTCACCTAGGTAATTGTGAGCAGGCCAGGTCCTAAGTGGTGTCTGGAGGGCAAGTTACTGATAACATCAACAAGCGCCAACTCTTTCCTTCACCTGTGTCCAATTCCTCGCAGTTAATGGAGCAAGCAGCGAAAGCCTGAGATGAAAACAAAAGCAGGAATCTGGATATAGCCATTGCCCTCCCATTTCTTTTTCATGTTCTCTTAATTCCCTCTCCCTGGCTTTGGTAGGGAGGCTTAACAACTTGGAGGAGGGGGAGTAAATTGTAAAAAGGAGGAGAGCAAGAAAACAAACATTTCTTTGTCCCAAATGCCAGCGATAAAAGATCTGAAGCTCTGTAGCTTGCTGTGAGTGGGCACCTGAGCATGAATCAAAGGACACGGAGGAAACAGAGTTCAGCTGGGACAGTAAGTAGATCTGCAACATCTCAATCCCTTCAATATTGTGAGTTCAATGGATTCTTATTGCCTGCCATGCATACTTAGGAGGGCCTCCATGCATGCACATTTTCAAGAATTCCCCCAGGATAGTTTTATGAAATATTATTTAGTGGCATATTCTTGCTTTCCCAGCTCTCTTGGAAATATCTGAAATAGAAGACAATTACTCTTAAATTTCTGTTAAGTTGGATTACTTACTTTAACAGAAAATGCTATGTAATAGTGATAGGGAGCATTAAATGGGTTCTGTGCCTGGAGGTATTAGGAGTTCCCGGGAGTCCTCAGTGTGCAAACCCTTTCACCTCCCTCACAGCCGTTATCTTCATTCATTTACTAACGGGCATTGCAGCTTTGAAAACCTGCTTCTGTTTTCAGTGTCCCCACCTCTTCCAACTTCTCCAGAACACACGTGCATGGTCTGGATTTTGAAAGCAACCAGGAATTCCTCCTTAGTTCAAGGGTTGGAACATAAAGAGATGCTCAATAATTGCTCATTGAAGTAATTTTCCTTTCCTTACTAAGGCATTAAGAATTTGATGTCAACCCTTAATAAGACAATTTGCACTTTATTTAAATGGTGCTGGAGAGTCAATTAAATTCAGAAAACTGCTGTTAGTGGAACTTCAGGATGACATGAAAAGACCCTTCTTGTTTCTGTCAGAACATATGAAGTGACTGGTGACTTGGTCCAGATGTAGGACTGGCATTGTGTTCTGGGCTTACTTATGAATGAATGAGCTTACGTTGGCTGCTTTCTATCATTTATTTATTGGTATGGAGAAAGGGAATTCGAATTCCCATCCTTCACTCATTTTTAACTTGGAGGTGCCTAACAATTACCAAACCTTGTGCTACATACTTTCATACACACTATTACTTAATTTTCAGAAGCTTGTGAGAAATATTTCACCCCAGAATGACAGATGAAGAAAACTAAAGCCCAAAGAAGTTCAGTAGCTTTCCCAAAATCATGTGGTTAGTAAATTAAGAGTCAGATTCAATCAGGTCTTTTGCTTCTAAGTCTAATGTTTCCCACGGGAGACCCCAGCTGACTCCCTTAGAAAACAATTTATATTTGTAGCCATCTTTTCCATCATCATCATCATCTTCTCCTTCTTCATCTTCCTCAACTATCATTTAGTAAGTGCTTACTATATGTCCGACAGTGCGCTAAGCATATTGCATGAATAATTTTACTTTTCCTGTGGGAAAAGTGATTTCATTATCATCGCTATTTTGCAGATGAGAACATTATGGCTTTTTATATTTGATTGTGCAATTATAATTTTATTCTGATATATAAAGACCAAGAGACATTCCTGGTTTATTCCCATATCTTTATAACGTCAGCAGTCATATCATGTAGATAGACAGCTAGATCCCAAAGTTTTCTAGATATAATAAAAAGATTTTATGACTCCTTTTGTATATCTTTTGCATAAATAATTTATTGTCTATTGGTTCTTCCTTACTTTTAGCCAAATTCTCTCCCACTGTAATAAAAGACCACTTCATCTTGTTTGACGTGTAGAAATGGCAGAATTTTGTCAGCCTCCCACCTTTCTTCAAATGATAAACTTCACATGTGTTACTGTGCAACACGTCAACTATACAACACTTGGCAATCATTATAGCCCCCAGTGAAATTCAGACTATGAATGAATGTAATAAGAGAGGAAGAAAGTGCCTTTGTTTCTTCATTGGATTGTGAAGTTTTGGGTAAGAAATTTACTGTCTTTTGATGGTGAGAGCTTAGAGCATCATTTCTAGGGTCATTGTCTAGAAATCTGTTGTGTTGTTATCGTACCAACCAAGAATGTGTGGTCATTTCTCTGCACCCACAATGGAACAGCTGAGGAGTCTATGGTGCTGCTTCTGGCACACAATAGAGTAGGAAAGAAAGTTTGCATCTTTGACCCTCCATGGGGACATTCAGCAAGGTCCTTAAATGAAGGGAAGAAGAGCCAGACTCCTCCCAAAATTGCAGGTGTCCATGAGACCCTTGCAATCCTCTCACAGGTCCCGAATGCAGAAGCTGGGCAGTATTAGAAATGGATAACACCAAGAAAAAAGACACAAGTCCCGCCCTCCAATTGTTCAAGGTCTAATAATCCAACTTCATTTAATTCAACAAACATGTATTGGGTACATATGCTGTGCCGTTCACCATGTTTGCTTCTGGAGGTACGTAAATAAGACTTAGCACCTGCTCTGAAGGACAGAATGGATATGTGTGTGCATTAACAAAAAAGCAAGGAGGAAAATGACAAATGCCAGAGAAAAGTTAGATAATGTATGACAGTCATTCAGCGAGGGAGTGATTAATTCTGAATTTGTGGAGGAGGAGGAATTTGCAAGGGGCCTTCAAGGATGGGGAGGATTTCAACACTTGGAGACAGGGAAAATGTTCTTCTAGGTGAAGAAAACAGCCAGAACTAAACCAGAGAGAAAGAACAGCCTGGGGCTCAGTGGGTTGTGCAATTTGGCTGAAGCATCCAGTACTGGAGGGGCAGAGTGGAAGAGCAACTAGAGAGATAGATGGATTGAATCTCTTTATATTTCACCTGAATGCAAGGTTAGGAGTTTGGATTTTATTCTACAGGCAATATAGAAGCCATTATAGCCAGCATATAGGGAGATATATAGATATATTGGAGATATATCTATACATCTCTAATATATTTCTCTATATACAATACAGGGAGCTATTGTGATCTTTGAGGAAGGGATTAACATAATAGTGGAGTAGAGCATCCACTTTACTTTAGACATCCTGCTAGTTGCTTGAAATACATGAGGCCAATCCGACAAGAATCCTATTAGGGAATATATATACTTCTTTCTTTTAGATGGAAATACTGAAGCCTAGAAGTCAGGGCACTTATAAGTGGTAAAGCAGGCCTTCTGAATCATGTATGCCTGACTGTAAAATCATTTCCTCTTTTCTCAATATTGTTATGTAGTTTGGGATACCAGATGACAGGTGTGTAGGGAATGGATTGGAAGGAGATATAGTAATGTAAATGTAATAAGAGAGGAAGAAAGTGCCTTTGTTTCTTCACTGGATTGTGAAGTTTTGGGTAAGAAATTTACTGTCTTTTGATGGTGAGAGCTTAGAGCATCATTTCTAGGGTCATTTTCTAGAAATCTGTTGTGTTGTTATTGTACCGACCAAGAATGTGTGGTCATTTCTCTGCACCCACAATGGAACAGCCAGAGAAAACAGAGGCCAGAGAAAAAGGAGACAAAAAATCAATGCATAGTGTGAGCAATGAAGACAGGGAAGTGGATGACAATGGATCTGGAGGAGAGAGAACATACTGAAATGATGTCCTTAGGCAGTCCTAAGGAGTGGACTCTTGATTGGTCATGAAACTGTACAAGGAAAAGGAGAAATCAATACTCTTTTAAAGCCTGAGAGTATATAGAAGTCTTGAGGGTTTTGAAGTCCTCTTGCGGCCCTAGCATCCAAAGCTATAGGACCCTGGAATCTTCTGACCACTCACTAGGGTGTCCTTTGACTTCAGGCTGCTGGGACTGGATAACCTTCCTGGGCATTGCCATAAAAGGCCACCTGCCAGACCCATTAACATCTGTCCACAAGGTTGCAAAGCTCTTCCAGAGCTTTGCATTGAAAAGTGATGTACATTCTCCATCAGCTCCTTCAAAACCTGGAGGTTTAGGCATCTTGCTGTCAATAAACCTACCTGTGCCTGTGCAAATGTCAAGGGAGTCAGTTCAGCTGGGGGTCCTGCTTCCCTCTACTCTGGAAAAGGGAAATAAAGACACCCAGTGATTGAGGGGCTGGTGCGCTCATTTGCCATCTACTTCATGACCACTTCACTGTCTGGAAGCATATAGGCGTGTGTCAAGGAAATCTCCCACTGCTATGCTCAAAGCTAATGCTTCAGGGGCTCTAGGGGCCGAGACCAAAGGAGCTCCCTGACAATCATGGACATGGTGTCAGAGATGGAGCTGCCTCTAGCTAGCTCATTAGGGCTTTGGAGGTGAGATCATTTAGAAGCCTGTTGTGGGCAGCACTTTCAGGGCCTCACAAGGCAAAGCCTGAAAGAATGATTGGATTCGTTTATCCTCCTTGAACAACACAGAGGGAAATGCAGCAGTAGAGATGTGGCTCCTCAACCTCTGAATGTCCATGCCAAACACAATGATTCTTACTGCTGCGTGGAACTTTAGATCCTAAACATCAGTGAGACATTTTGTGGGCAAACAGTTGGCGGTTGGAATTGGTTTTGTTTGTGTTTTTTCCTTAAAGGATCATAAGAAGGAATTCACATAGTAAACAGGAGAATCCAATTCATTATTTAAACTAACCACCTATTGGAGTTAGTGATAGAGAGATTAAATGAACAGTCTCTATCCTTAAAGGATTCTCCTTTTAGTGAAGAAAATGACAAGTAAACAGATATTTATCACCAAAGTTGCCGAGAGTTGTGATGGGATGAGGGAAAATACTGTATACTTGTAAGGTATAGACCATGAGTCCTGTGGAGGGAAAACCACATTTTGCTTGAGGATGGTTCCACAGAGGGGGTGACATTTAACCTTGATCTTGACAAATGAAAAATGCCTAGAAAAGTTGTCCCAGGCAGAAGGAACAGCTTGTGCAAAGGCTTGCCTGATCTCTCCCAGTGAGCATCAGGACTGCATATCCACCAGCGAATGAATCATGATCACCCTTTCCAGCACATGGCATGCAGAAACAGGGGCTTGCTCCACACTTCCTAGCAGTCTGATATTGGCAACTCACTAAAACTCTCCTAAGCTCAGTTTCCAGATTTGAGTTGTTCCTTCCTCTTCAAAATATCTTAACCCTTAGCATTTTTGAAATGGCGTATATAAAGTACTTAACAAAATCCTGATACGTAGGGAGAATTTAATCACGTTACTTCTGTTGGGATGCATCTCCAGGCATTTGTTCAAAAAAGGAGGTATTTCTTGGATGCCTTGTGTGTATAAGGCACTGTGGCAAAAGATACAAGGTACAAGATATTGATCCTCAGTTAACATAAAGTCTAGGTATGTAGATAAACCATAAACATTAATCATAAAAAGATTTAAAGAAGAGATCAGGCCAATGTGAGTGGGCTCATATAGAGGATAAATTCCCAAATGAATTAAACTGACAATTATGAATATAGGGAAAGAGAAGAAGGTATTATGTAAAGGGGAAAAACACTTAAATAAAAGCTTAAATACTTAATAAGCATATTTCCCCTCTAAGAATTAAGTCAGACTTTGCTGGAGATTGGGGCTACAGTTAATGAGGAAATGATGGATCCCATCTTACTAGGAGTAGAATGAAAGAGAAGTAAAGCTCACATTCTCAAATCAATGCAAATAGAGAAAACTGTGTTCAGCATTAATTCCCCTTGAAAATCTATTGGGAATTTTGAAGACCCATGCACCTACAATTCTTAATTCTGTTATACTCAACACAACCATTTCTTTCCTTCAGTTTTTAAAGAGATTATTGTTTCTTTGGTTGAGCAATGAAGTACTGAGTTTAGATCTGTATTGAAAAAAGTAGGAATTGTAAGACACCAGAACTATACCAAGAGGCAGATAATGGTCCCAATGAGAGATCAGGTGGACCTTAAGATGAGATTCCCCAAAAGAAGAGCAGAATCCAAATCACAGCTACACTCACTCTAGGATATGCTGGTGGAGTTCAGTCAGGGTGGCATTACTTGCCATTTTAAAATTATCAGTTTCTTGCTGTCTTTTTTGGACAGATGCTAAATAAATATAATTGTATTCATGTAAGTTACAATGCACATAAGAGGCAATTCCACAGTATCTCAGTGTACTGTTATAGAAAGAGTACTAGGCTTTGAGCTAGAAAATAAGTGTGTAAGTCTCATTACAAGCAAGTAAATGATTTTGGACATATTGCCTAACCACTCTGAACTTCAGATTCCTCATCTACAAGTCAATGCAGTATGATGAGATGATGTCTAACTGGACTTTCATCCCTAGTATTCAGTAATCCTCTCATATTATCACAAAAGTTTCTAGTAATTAAGTCTTTGGATTGTGTGCTACATAAGACTGGTAATTACTTTGGAAATTATATGGCAAATTTTCTTTCTACAGTATTCTAAGAATCAATTTGGGCTCTCAATTCCATGGTTCAAATCCACAGGGGGTCGGCCCCGTGGTCAAGTGGTTAAGTCTGCACACTCTGCTTTGGCGGCCCAGGGTTCACTGATTTTGATCCTAGGTGTGGACCCACACACCGCTCATCAAGCCATGCTGTGGTAGCATCCCACATAGAAGAACTAGAATGACCTACAACTTGATATACAACTATGTACTGGGGCTTTGGGGAGAAAAGAAAAAGAGGAATATTGGTGCCAATTTTAGCTCAGGGCCAATCTTCCTCACCAAACAAACAAACAAAAACAAAACAGATCCACTGGCACTGACAAAGAGAAATTCTTGGAACTCAGAAGGACAGATGCTAGATAACTGACTCCTGTAAGCATACTAGAATGCAGCTATTATAAGAGCACCAGTATACTAACAGCCTACAAAAAAGTGAATGAGAATTCTATCATTGAATTATTCCAAATTAGGCCCAAGAGAAAGTTACAGGTTTGGGAAACAGCTGTGGTACAGAGGCTAGAGCCTGGAATCTAGGATCCAGAATCTGATGGCCTGGTCTGAGCCCCATCTGTTTACTTCTAGCTGCATGGCAATTTACTGAACCTTTCTCAATCCCAGTTTCCTGATATATAAAATGGAATTAACAATGATGATGAACATGATGGTAATAATGATGAATGACTCATAAGGCTGTGGTGAGGATTATACAAAAAGAGGTCCACAAAGAGTCATTATAGCAACAAGAACATTGGAAGGTTTTGAAGGTAACATCCTCCTCAAGTTCTAGCATGTAATAAGCTCACTAAAAGTTCATTGACTGATGGCCTGGTATACAGGCATGAGGAAAGCTCCTCTTCTCACTTCCTTAAACCTAGGAAAAGACTGTGGACATTAAACAAATATAGTTCAAAGGGTATTAGAGGAAAATGGGATGACAAATTTCAAACTTCCCTTTAACATGTTTAAATGATGTGCCCCTAACCACAGTGGACGGTGACTCTGTTTCTGCTGTTTCTATTTTCAGCAGCCATCACCTGGCTATCTGGAGCAGTGATAACTGAGGAAGGATAAAGACAGGAAAAAGGATTTGGATGGCTTTAGATAAAGGGACATTGCGTCTGTCAGGACCCCATCTCTACAGCATAGACGTCACAATGGGTGTTTTGGTCAGCCTAGACATGAAGTCATGTAAGTAGAAGGCTGAGCCAGTGACCTCTCTTCACAGACAGAGTTCACACGGAGTAAATTCTGTTCATTGTAACTAAGAAAGAGTTCCAGGACCAAGATTCCTTATACTATAGATAAAGCGTCGTCCAAATATGACAACATTGGTTGGCCAATACTATATCTCCAGCAAGTGCCAGAAAGACTTTCAGAAAATCACGTCAAAGAGATTCTATACTTCTTACATGCCTCTTTGAATGGAAGCCACAGGAGAGCTTTTTCAAGGACAGCACAGGTGGCCTGCACCGTCTCCTCATCCTACCCCCATGTTCCCTATCTTCTCCCTCCTGCATCGCTTTCTCTGCTCCATGCGTGCAACTATATTACATAATGAATATTGTTCTTTCTTACAGAAAAGGCAAAACAATCTCGTGGCACAGAAATTGGGACAGTCTAGGTCAGAGGTCAGCGAACATCTCCCGGAAAGGGCCCGATAGTAAGTGTTTTATGCTTTGTGGACCATACATAGCCTGAGACAACTCCTCCTCCTCCCCCTCTACCTCTATTCTTCTCCCTTTCTCCTTCTTCTTCTTCTCTTTCTTTTTCTCCAAGCCTTTAAAACCATTCTTAGCTTTCAGGCTATAGAAACACACAGTCAGTTGGATTTGGCCTGTTGACCACTGTTTGCCAACACCTAACCCAGGTAGTAAAATATTAAAGAGTAATAGTAGCAATATGGAATTATAGACTCTTAGTTAGGATGTAAAAAAGTTGTAAGAATCCATTGCTCTCACTGTAACCATAAGAAAAATCTGTATAAACTACAAAATCATATTTGTTACAATCAGAGAACACATTAGAAATCTGAGGATGATAAAACCTCAGTGAACTCAATTCCAGATAGTAGCAAGTCCTTCTAAAAGAGAAGATTGCTTTCGTTGCTTTCATCAATGATGCCTGGAAAGAGGAGGAAGAATCTACCATTGATGAACAAGGAGAAAATAGCTCAATGTTTAATGACGTTTTAAAGGCAGACTGAGTTGATGTGAAGATTTGGCAACCCCAAGGGACCTCAGCCACAGAATGAGTCTGTACATATCTACCAACATTCAGAGTGAGAATTGAGAAACGTCTCTGAGGAATTTCAAGCCCACACCAAGATTGAGGTAATGGATGACAAAGACTGCAGCGGGTAAGGAGTGCAAGGCAGCAGGTGCTGAAGGCTAAAGATGGAGCAAGAGACTGAGAGAATTCCTTCTGAGGCTCCTCTTCAAGACTTCACAGCATGAATAAGTTTCTAAAGGCTGAACAAGACAGCAGGAAGGGAGTAATCTCTCAAAAAGAAGGAATCCACGAACATCCTTGAAAGAAACGAGAACTCTCCAGAAACCCAAAAATGTGGCAGACTATAATACAGAGAAAGATTTCCCATAGTTTGGAAAGCTGATGGGTGGGCTATAAACCCTCAGATCCCCAATCCGTAGGAGGAAAGTTCTTAATCCTGATCTCAAATGATTATAAATTCGTAGTATTCTGCATCTAAATAAAGCAAACATAAAGCCCAGACCTCAGCTACAGGGTCAATTGCTCAGGCCTCCATATTAGCAGCCTTAGAGAAGATGTGTAACCTTTTCTGGGGAAAATATTATTTGCTTCAGTATCTAAAGTTATTTACACATAATATCTGATATACAATAAAAATTAGGAGCTGTAAAGAATCAAAAAAATGTAAGGTCAAGGGGCCAGCCCAGTGGCATAGCAGTTAAGTTTGCATGTTCCACTTTGGCAGCCCAGGGTTCACTGGTTCAGATCCCAGGTGTGGACTTATGCACCATTTATCAAGCCATGCTGTGGCAGGCATCCCACATATAAAGTAGAGGAAGATGGCCACAGATTTTAGCTCAGGGCCAATCTTCCTCAGCAAAAAGATGAGGATTGGCAGCAGTTGTTAGCTCAGGGAAAATCTTCCTCAAAAAAATAAAATAAAAAAGGAAAAGAAAATGTGAGGTCAAGGCAAAAAAAGAAGCAGGTCCAATGATGACACAGATAGTAGATACATTATATAGAGACTTTAAAACAAGTATTTTAAAGGATCTAGTAGAAAGCTGGAAACATGCTTAAAAAAGAGAGGTATCAGAATAGAAAAAAGGGACTATAAAAATTAAAATATATGATACGATAATATAGATGAAAAATTTATCTAATGGGATTGTCAGCAGACAGGATTAACAAAGGAAAAACATTAATAAACCTAAAGGTACCCCAACTGCAGTTATCTAAACTGAAACAAAAAGAACAAAGGAGTGAGAAAAATTAAGAGGATGGGAGATCATCTGTGAGAGAACATCAAAGGATCTAGCATATGTGTAATTGGATTTGCAGAGGAAAGGAAAGACAAAATAGGACAGAAGAAAATATTTGATGAGATTATGGACAAGAATTTTCCAAACTTGATGAACTATATCAACCCACAGTTCCCAGGAGTTCAATAAATCTGAAGCAGGATATAAATAAAGAAAACCACACCTGGACACATCATACTCAAACTCCTGAAAAGCAAACATAAAGAGAAAACCTCAAAAGTAGCAAAAGGGAATAAAAGGGACACATTATATACTGATACATAAAGATAAGAGATTTTCTCATTATCCAACACTGGATGTTTTCTCATCCACAAAACAACAGGAGAATTTAAAGGGCTTAAAGGAAAAAACAAACAAAGAAAAAAACAAGAAACAAAAAAAAAACAACTATCAGCCCCAAATCCTATATCCATCAAAAATAGACTGTAAAATAAAGGTGAAATAAAGTCATTTTAAGATAGAAGGGGAAAGAAATTAATTCCTGTAGATCATTCGTATAAGAAATACTAAAAGAAATTTTTCAGTCTTAAGGAAAATAATACCAGATGCAAACCCAGATCTGCAGGAAGGAATGAAAAGCACTGAAAAGGGGAAATGTCAGCAAATATAATGGAATTGCAATGTATTTTCTATTCACATTGTGGTGTAAATTTTCCAAAATATATTTGGTGCAATTTCAACCCAGCAGACATTTTCTGAAGAAACTGACAAATGGAACCTAAAATTTATATGGAAATACAAAGACTCAGAATAGCCTAAATATTTTTTTTAAAAAGGTCAGGGACTCATTACCTTATTTCAAGACTCATTATAAAGGTGTAATAATCAAACAGCATATAATGACATGAGGATAGATATATAGATCAACGGAACAGAATACAGTTAAGAAATAGACACACGCATATATGGTCAAACAATTTTAAACAAAGATACTAAGTGAATAAAATAAGAAAAACTATAACCTTTCAACATATGATATTGAGACATTTGGATATTTACATGCAAATATTTGAACAAAACCCTTACCTAACATCATATATAAGATTTAACTTGAAATGGATCATAGAGCTACAACTATAAAATTTCTAGAAGAAAATATAGAAGAAAATCTTCATGACATTGTACTAGGCAAAGATTTTTAAGATACAACACAAAAAGTAAAAACTATAAAATAATTCAGTAAATTGTACATCATCAAAGGTTAAAACTGTTGCTTTAAAAAAACAATAGTCAGGAAAAGAAAAGGCAAGCCAAAGAATGGGAGAAAATATTTGCAGAGAACATCTATGAGAATGGACTTGTATATAAAATAGATAAAGAATTCTTACACCTCAATAAGAAGAGGAGCAATTCAATTAAAAAATGGCAAAATGTTTGGACTTTTCAGCAAAAAAGATATATGAATGGCAAATAAGCACATGAAAAGATGCTCAACAGTATTGTTAATTAGAGAAATGGAAGTAAAAACCAAAATGAGGTACCTTTATATATATATTAGGATGACTAAAATTAAGTATGGGCAAGGATGTGGAGCACCTAGAATTATCAAACACAGCTGGTGGGAATGCAATAAGGTACACCTACTTTTAAAAACAGTTTCTTGTAAAATTAAAAATACACTTACCAAATGATCCAAAAATCTCACTCTTATATTTTCATTTGAGAGAAATGAAAACATATGGCCATGAAAAAACCTGTATGCAAATATTCATTACATATTTAACTCTAATAGTGAAAAAGAAAGAATCCAAATGTCCATAAACTAGCGAATGGATAAGCAATTTGTGGTATATCCATAAATGGAAATATTATGCAACAATATAAAGGAATAAACTACTGATACACACAACAATAAGGGTAAATCTCAAATTAAAGAAGCTGAACAAAAAAAAGACAACATAGTATGATCACATTTATAAGAAATTCTTAACAAGAAAATGAATAGTGATTGAGAAAATATCCAGATCAGTGGTTACCTGGGGCTGGCATTGTGGGAAGAGATTGATTACAAAATGGCTCAGGGGTAATTTTGGAGGTGATGAAAAGTTTCTATATCTGTATCACAGTATGGTTAACACAACTCTACACATTTGCCAAAATTTGTTGAACTGTATTATTAAAATGGGTAAACTTTATTGAATGAAAATTGTACTCAATAAAGCTGATCCCAAACAATTTTTCATTAATCTTGAAATAACACATTTCATTTCATGTGATTCATTTTTTAGAATCTACTTGTAGCATAATGAGATATTTTATTATATTTGTTATTTATTTTTGTTCATTTTTTTATCATCGTTATGTTTTTATAAGTACTGTTGGGGAGCACAAGTATTCCTTGGCCAATTTCCTTAACCCTTCTGTAACAGACACTATCAATTCCCCTACAATATCATTTGGATTTTACTTTTTCACTGGGCTCCAGCTGACTTCCATCTGCCAGTATCTTTATCTCTTTGATAATCAAAGGATATTTTCTGACATTTTGGAAAGCTTGCTGCTCACATCAAAGAGAGGGAATAATTGACAGGGAATCAAAACTCCAGGGGCATCCTTCAACCAATAATTAATAGAGTGAGGTATAAATACCCCAGTTCCCCCACCACTTAGGTTGGAAAACCTTGAGGGATGTGTTTTATGCATTCCCATGGAATTAAATTCCAATAGCTGATAATCATAGCCAGCTTGATAATACATCCTTTCCCAAAGTCTTCCCTTTGCTGTATTAATTCTTCACATCTGCACCAGTCTTATCTCCACCTCACGAATAAACTGCACACATCTGAACTATGCAAATCCTTGCCTCAGGATCTGATTTTGAAGGAACTCAAAATAAGACACTCTCTGAGTCTCAGGTTTCTGATTTGTAAAATTATAATGAAAAGACTCACCTTGTACGGTTGGTGTAAAGATTAAATGAGAGAATATTTTATATAAAGCATCTACATGGTGCCTGTCATACAGTCCCTGCTTAGTAAATATTTCCTGGAACTGAGAGCTGTTTCCCACTAAGATGTATTCTGGGGGAACTCATAAGATTTGTGTCTTTGGCAAAGATAAAGGGAAACTCACCTGTTCTGGGACGACATAGCTTGGAGCAGGGATGAAATTCTTCCAATAACCTCCAAACAATTTTTGAGCCCTAAATTACTGTAATCTTCCCAGATTCTTTTTCATGATGATTTTCCCCAAGGCATTCCCATTACAAATGATCCTTTCACTTCTACTGGCCTTTTTTCAATGATTTGAAACTAAGGAGAACTTAGATATAATTTAGCAAAGTTTTAATGTTTTCTTCTCCCTTATTGTGAGCTATCACAAAGACTAAGGTGAGAGTAGGAAATAGTGGGAAGAAATTCATACAATTTCTACCTATTTCTGCCTCCTTTGATCTCCCTACGATTAGTGGTATGTATTCCAGAATTCAGTCATATCTGAGGAAGCAAATACTCAGATCAATATTTTTTTGAAAACAAATTTCACGGATTTCTGTACATGTGCATATGTTTACGTGTAAATGTACAAAGTCATGACCATCTGTTTTTTCCTAATCTGGAAGCTTATTTTTCAAGCACTCATTGCAAAGCAAAACAAAACCAGAAAAACTGTCTCCCCATCTCTTTCTTTCTCTCTCTCTCTCTCCCAACCTCCACTTCAGAGCAACTCTTTTAAAAATTATTTTTATTTTAAAATTTAGAAGTAATTTACATACACTAAAATTCAAAATCTTATAAGTTCATTTGAATGAGTTTTAATTTGCATACCTAGGGAAATACCACCTAAAGCTAAATATAGAATATTTACATAATCACAGAAAGTTTTCTCCTGGCCATTTCTAATCATTTGTCACCTCATCTCCTTGCCCAAAGAGGCAACTATTTACTGATTTCTATCAACATAGATTACTTTTCACAGTTCTGGAATTTCATATAAAAACGAAATCTAAAGTATTTCTTTTATGTCTGGATTCTTCCACTCAACTTTATGCTTTGGCGACTCATTCACGTTATGCATGTATCAGCAGTTTGTTCTTATTTCTTGTTGAGTAGTATTCTATTGTTTGAATATACCACAATTTCTTTATCTATTTTACCTGTTGATAAATACCTGACCTGATTCTGGTTTTTGGCTATTATAAATCAGCCTCTATGAATAATTTTGTACAATATTTTTGTAGCCATATTTTTTCATTCCTCTTGGGTAAATAACTGGGAGAAGAATGGCTACAAGACAATGATTGTGCCATTCATATTTCCACCATCAACGTATGAGAGTTCCAGTTGCTCCACATCCTGGCCGTCAGCAGGTACAGTCAGCCTTTTTGATGTTAGCCACTATAATGAGTAAGAAATGGTATCTATTTGTGATTTCTATTTAGATGTCATTGATAACTAACGATGATGAGCTTGATAGGCTTACCAACTACATGCATATTTTCCTTTAAGAAATATCTGTGCAAGACTTTTGCTTATTTTTATTGGGTTGTTTGTTTTTGTGTTATTGGTTTGTAGGATTTCTTTATATATCCTTTATTCAAGTCTATCATTAGTATAATATTTTGCAAATATTTTTTCCAGTCTGTGGCTCAGATATCCATTTATTTAGTGGTATCTTTGGATGATCATAATTTTTTAAATTTTTGATATGGTCCAATATGTTGAAAACGTTTATTTCATGGTTACAGCTCTTTGTGTCTTATCTAACATATATACGCTTAATCCAAAGACACAAAGGTTTCCTCCTGTGATTCCTTCTAAAACATTTATGGCTTTTGCTTTTACATTTATGGCCATAATATCTCCATGGAGTTCATTTTTGTGTAAGTAGTAGAGGTACAAATATTCATTTATACCATTTGTTAAATTCCTAATCCCACTGAATATACTTGTCTACCTTTTCTATCAATTATTGAGATAGGAGTGTTGTAATTTCTAAATATGACTGTGGATTTGTTTATGTCTCTTTTTCAGTTCTATCAGCTTTTGCTTAATGTATTTCCAAGCTCTCGATTTAGGAGCATATATACTTAGAATTGTTATGTTTTCTTGGTGGATTGACCCCTTTATCACCTTGAACTGTCTCTGTATACACCTGGTAATATTTCTTGTTTTGAAGTCTACTTTGTCTGATATTCATATAGTCACTCCAACTTTCTTATGATTAGTGTCAATTTTAATTATAGAAACATATTTTAAGTGAGTCTTCCAATTACTGTGTGCAGTAGACAAGGGTCTTCATTTTTTTTACACATCATTAGGCATTTAGAAAATAGATCCATTTTTACTCCTTCCAAAAAAGTTATGCACTATGAACTTACGTGAGAAAATCCCAAATGCTGATCAGAGAGCCATTATGTCCCTTCCCAGTCTCTGTTGAAGATCACACCGTTAGCTTACCCCTTTTGAGAAGTGAGTAAGTGATGCCTCTCCTGGGCTGGGTGGAGAGAGACAGGAACCAATGCCCATTTTCAGTCTATGGCAGGGTATTTCATTTTGTAGGAAAGCCTCTTTTTGAAAGGGAGGTCTGAAGAAAACATATTATCAAATAATCTTCAACTGGAAAGTAGTTTGGTCCAAAATACCACATCAATACAGAAGCCACCTTAACATTATCCCAAAGATATGGTTTTGGCAGCCAGAAAGGTAAACAGTCTTCTATCACATGAAGGCTACTCTTTCCTTTGAGGTGATTTAATTATGTTGATAGGTAACATTTATTAGCACTTCCTCTTGGCCAAGCATTATGTTATACATTTTACATACATCATTATCGATTATTCCTCAGAATAATCCCATGAGATAGGTACTACTCTTCCACTGTTATCTCCTTTGTACAATTTAGGAATTGAGGCTTAGAGATACTAAATAACTTTTCTAAATTTATCCAGATCATAAGAGATATTTTACTTCAAACTCAAGCTGAGAGCCAGTTAGCTCTAATATTATTAATACAGTTAAAATTTGCATAGATGTAGAAGTTGAGCATATGTGTATCTGTGTGTGTGTGTGTGTGTGCATTGTGGCTGTTCTTGGCAAAATGTACACTGTTGATTCAGATTGACTTTGCCATCAGTTGAAGCTCCCTAGTATTTGTACATGATCTGTGTTTTAGACACAACACTCTTACTGTATAGAGCCATACATAGCTACTTATTTTTTAACCTAGCTGCTAAACTCTAGAATTATTTCTATCAATTTTAAGAATGTCATTAAATCACTGACAAACAATAATGTACAAATGAAATTTCTCAAGATCGTAAACTATCAAAATCTCAATAAAAAGTTAAAAAGAATGTCATTAAATCATTCCACCTCCTTTGCCTTACTGAATCCTAATTTAATAATTTTCTTCCACTTTCCTTTCTCTTTTACTTAGTATTTTTTGAAAAATGAGTACACTGGCTGTTGTTTATTAGTCTTATTTCGAGTTAGAGTATTTGGGATACAAAGTAGTTAAAAGCAGTAATAGAAATATTTATTCATGCTAATAGAATACACATGCACTGTGTATTCTATTCCTAAGTTCCACAGCGGCAACACACAGGATAGAGGTATGTTTGTGCACAGTGTGTTCACATTCTCCACTCATCCTAATGGTTGGAATGAGAGTGATTAGAGCTGGAAGAAATCTTAGATGTCAGTTAATCCCACGACATTTATGTTAGTCAGCATAGGCTATATTGCCTTCCATTAACAAACAAACACAATCTCAATGGCTTAACACATAATCGTGTGTTTACTGTTCTCATAATAGATTGCTCACAGTGAAAGTTCAGTATCTCCCTGAGGCAACTCTTTTCCTTGTTGTAACTCAGGTATTTAAATCTGGTTCCATCTTGTGGCTCCTTCATCTCAACCCACACCCTCCATAATCACTGTAACAAATGAAGAAAGAATTTGAAGACCTCACATCTGTTCTTAAGCACACAATTACTTCTGATCACAGCTTATTGCTTAGAACTATTCAGAACTGAACTATGAGGGAAACTGAGAAATACAGAGAATTATGTTTGCGAACTGTAAATATGTGAAGAGCAATAAATATTCCATAATATTTAATTTTTTAAATTTTTTTCTGCTTTTTCTCCCCAAATCCCCCAAGTACATAGTTGTAAATTTTAGTTGTGGGTCCTTCCAGTTGTGGTATGTGGGACGCCGCCTCAAAGTGGCCTAACGAGCGGTGTCATGTCTGAGCTCAGGATCCGAACCGGCAAAACCCTGGGCGGCCGAAGTGGAGTGCGCGAACTTAACCACTCGGCCACGGGGCCAGCCCCTCCATAATATTTTAAATATGATTCTTCTATGGATCCTCAGTAAGTTGAAATGTTTGCCCAAAATCTCTGTGGGAAGATGCTTGCCTGAATGTCAGTTATCCTGAGTCCCAGTCCAGTGTCCTATCTCTTTGTTTTATAAGTCTATTACAAATATCTGTTCTCTGAGGATTTGAAGCCCACTTTGTCATTACTATCACTGGTTGCCATCTTTTTTTCATATCTTTCACTGCTTCTAAAGAGATTACTATTCTATTTAGCACATTACTCTATCCTACATTCTTTAATTGAAATAGTAATTGTTAATATTAAACAATAAAATTCCAATTTATTGAAGACTATGCACCAGCTACTACACTAAGTGTTTTGTACATATATTATATTTAATCCTAATAATACATATGAATTAGATACTATCTCTATAGATGAGAAAATTTAGGATTAGAGAACGTTAATTAATTTGTAGTCTATCCCCTTTTACTCTTCTTCAAAGTATGACTCCCTAGGACTGTCTGTTTTGATCCTCAAATTAGTTCATCATCTTTTGAACCCACAACTTTTCCATTCTGTCTAGATTTTACCAAAGCCAGGAAACAAGCCCTAGACCACCCAAATCTTAGACTCAAGGAGGAAAGGCATAGGTAAAATCCAGGCAGCTGGCCAAAGGACATTGCTAAGAAACAGCTTCTCCTTATTATGCACTTTTTTTTTCACTGTTTTTGCCCTTTTAATACCTCATTTTTCAGAATATTTTTCTTTTCTTTTTTTTCCCAAGTAATTTTATTGGGATAATACTGGTTTTATAACATACGCACTTTTATTTGAGTATTCACAAGGAGCTGTCTTTGCCTGAGTGGTGAAGATGGGATGTTGTAATGGAGAAACTTTCATTCCAGGCCAGGAGAAAGATGTGCTGAAGATCAAACATGCATACACACAACCCTCAGGTGCAAAACGAACAGAGAAGCAAAGCTCCCACCAATTCCAAAGAGGAGACACAATGTATGGAAGAGGTAACATCCAAATCTAAAAAAAAAAAAAAAATTAACTCAAGCATGAGACCATGAAGATGGTATAAACCAAGATTGAAATGGGGAAGACAGTGCAAGGGTCTTCAAAGGCAATGAGGAGTGATTCACAAAATATAACAGAATATTCAGCTCTCTAGTAATTCAGTGGGGTTAGCTGGCCTTTCATTCATTCAACAGTCATTTGCTGAATAATCTACTGTGTTCAAGGCACTGTGCACATAATGCTGGGTTGTTTGGCATTGTTCCCATCAGAAATAGGCCAATGAGTAATGCTGCATTTTCATAATTGAATAGAGGTCACTACTGATATGATAATCTTGATCACCAGTGTTTTGACTGATGGAAACTAAGCCCTATTGAGGATACTTAGGCCCAAGGTTCAGAAGCTGAAAACTAATTTTATAACCTCATCACTTTGTCTTCCAGTTCACCCACATGGCCCCTAGGCACCCAAACACCTTTTGCTGGACATGATGATGTCTTGCCCAGATCCCCTTCCACAGTTAAAGACTTATTACTCCAGCTGCTGGAAGTGCTGCTGGCAGACAGCCCTTGTCTGTCAATACCTTTTGTGAGTACCTCTGATGAAAGGGATCTCCTTGCCAGAAGGCATGCTCCTTGCCTGGGGCAGCCTACACCCATGACTGCTTAATGCTTGGGCACAAAGGCTTATCCTTCTTGCCCTAACTCAGAGCAACTCTGAAAATTCATCTCATCTTCAGGATTCCCTACCAGGTCAGCTGAGGATTCTATTGAGACTTCATTGCAGCATGACATCTCCCACTTCCCAATCCTATTTCCTTCCCTTCCCTTCCACATATACTGATTCCAAAAACACCCTGTAAGAAAGCATCTGCATGCTAATATCCCTATCAGACTGTTTCCTGGGGAACCCAACCTATTACCCATTTTCTACTTGGGTCATGACCTTTGGAGCCCAGCCTGCTCCTCTTCCTTATCCTTCTTTCCTCATGTTGGCTTAGTCATGGAGGTGTCTTTGCCTGATTATCTCAACTTATCTGTTTTGTTCTCTTTCCTCCTTCCTTCCTACTGTCTCTGTCCAAGGCTTATGTTAACTGATTCCTTCTCTGAAATTCATCTCTTTCTCTTCTACCAATCAAGCCAACCAGAAAATCTACATTTCACGTATCAGAACTTACAAGAATATTCATTTTTTTTTTTAATCTTGGAAACTGGAAGATATCTGAAGGCTCCTTGAGCAGCAGCTACCAAGGGAGAGATGAGACTGAGCCTCTAGAATATTCTGTTTGAATGCCCTCAATCAGCTTTAGAAAGGCAGATAACTTTTGAAGATAATAACTACAACATGAGGTATCAAGTAACACAATCTATAAAAAGGATTACAGATAACATGTTTGGGAATTTTAAAGAAAAATAACCAGTTGAAAGAGGGATAAAATTTTTCACAGAGTGACCAACATTTCAGTTGAACTTAGAAAGGTAAGAATGATTTATGCGTGAAATCATGAAAAGGAATTACTTCAGGAGATGGGGAGAAGAAGAGTGAGAACAAAGGCACAGAGGGAGGAAAATATGAAGTATGTAAGGGTTGCTACCATGATGGCTGGAGTATAGTGTTTATAGAATAATGAGAAATAAAATTGAAAAGATCAACTAACATAAAAGTATTTCAAAATTAAAAAAAATAAATGAGTGGACAGAATGCGAAAATTCTTTACACTTGAAAATACTATACCATGCTAAAACTTTAAAATTGAACAAACAAAATTAGGAGAGGCATATGTTATCTTCCTTTAACAAATAAATAGAATAGCGCATGTTTCTAATGAGATTTCCACCAGCCCCAAAGATTTCCATTTCCAAAGTTTTTGTTTTGAAGGGAATCATTTGGAGGTACTTAATCAGAGAGGCATAAAGGTAGAAGTTCAAGCCCTCACTCGAAGGGGACTGGGTTACTTCTCTGAAGACCCCACTTCTTGTCCAAATCCAACAATACTTGATGGTATCACCCTTCACCCAGTCACTTCACCTAAACTCCTCAAATGAACCTAATCCCTTTCTCTTCTGAATCTGGCACATAAATCTCTTGGCTACAAGACTCAAGCTCCTTGAAGGTAGGATTGTGTCTGAATTATCCGTGTAATCGTAAGACTTAGCAACACTAAAACAGAACGTGCTCACTAAATGTCAGCTTAGTAAATAGATGAATTAATGACCTGTTTAATAGCTGAAAGCTCTATGACATAAGATCTTCCCTGAAGCAGCTCCATTGAGCCTGGAGTCTATTTACATATCCAAAAATGTATGTGTTTGTAAGCTATAGGCAGCAACTTTTGCTCTTTGGTTGAAATGAGGATTTATTGGAAAGATAATGGAGTAGTCACAATTCAAATGAGAAATTAAACACTTGAACTTCAGAAAAAACAGCCAAGAGAACTACAAAGACTTCAGGGAAAAGGACTTTGTGGGTCTTTTTGCCAAGCTGATGCCACTAATGCGACTCTGCTCCTTCTAATCTCAATTCCTGTGTCTCTCTTTTTAATGTCAAATGCCTAAGTGGGAGAGTTTGATTGTTCCAGCTTTGCTCAACAAGTCCCTCTCTTCAGTTCAACACAGGTAGGGGTCATGAGGTAAGGAGAACATAGCTGCTGGGAGGAATTATCTAGATATGAGCAGCTACCCTATAGTGTGCCTTCTCTATCCTATCTGCCTAGCGCATACTCTCACACTTTCTTCTGAATATGATAGTGCTCAACACGTAGGGGCTATGTCTATGCGTCAAACGCTTCTTAGTGTTTCACATATATTAACTCATTTAATCCTGATAACAGCCTACAATGTGGGACAACTATTTTCATAATTTTAAAGATGAATAAACGAGGTACTGAGAAAACAACTTGCCCAAGGTTATCCAAAGACCACTTGGCAGAGCCTGGATTCACATCCAGGCATTTTTTTTTTTTTTTTTTACTTCAGAGCCTACACTGTTAACTAACATGCTAGAAGGCTTAGAGTCACGGCCATATGATTTTTCACCTAGCTGTATAAGGTCTGGATTCAACGACCAGGTTATAAGGTCTTCAAGAGCCATCCCACATCCTTCTTCTCTTCAAGTCCCAACAGTAAAGAATAGAGGGCTGGGTCCTGGGAGGCTCTTAATAAAACTTGCTGACTGATTCCATAAAATCTGTGCTCCACCCACCTTGTTAATGCTTACTTCACAGTCTTTTCATAGCTGCATCACATTCCTTCTTTTCATTAAATACTGCTGTCATTAGGTTTTAACTCCCCATCACCAGCTCTATTTCCTGGATACTTCCAGTATTACACTAATATTTGGAAAACGCAGGTGTATCTTTTAGTCATTCATTTATCCATTTAAATGTGCCTACTCAGGGCGAAGTAGCTAAAACCTGACAGAAAAAAACAGGGTTGAATAAGTCTAAGCCATTGTCCCAAAGGAGACTATAAAACCTGATGAGAGAGCAGAACATGTAAGCCAATATAACATACAATAAGTTTCATAGAGAACCATCTGCCACTCTGCATCCATCCAACCATGAGTATCTGTACTCAGTGATGGACATCTGCCTTCCCCATCACTAAGGACGAGCCGTGCACGCCCCAGGCTAAGGCCAAGCCCTCACCTTGTGCAGCAGGTCATCTCTCTCACCTACCCAAGGGCATCACTCCAGCAATGCAACGCTCTCTCTCTTCTGTCATCGAATTTTCCTCTCTGATGGATTATTCCCTCCAGTATACAATCATGTTATTCTTCCTTCAAAACTAAAAGAACTCTCTCCCTCAAACCCACCCTTCCCCTCTAGCTATCCCATATGTCTCTGTTCCCCTTCACAGCAAACTCCTAAACAGTACCCAATTTTTCTCCTCTCATTCTTTCTTACACTCAGTCTCATTAAGCTTTTGCTCTATTAAAACCACTTTTCAAAATGATTGGTGAGCTCCATGTTGCCAAACCCAAGGGTCACTTGTCGGTCCTCTTCTAATTTGATCTGTTAACATGATCCTCACAAGATCCTAAGGCAGATGAGTCTATGGTTGTTCTGCTCTAGCTGTCAGAATATTTCTTTTAAAGAACTGAAACCTACCTATTTATAATTTGCACCAATTGTTCTCTGCACCAACTTTGGAACATCACTAAACCAAGCAACTCTCTCTTTTAAGGCAGACTTTCCACTATTTGAAGTCACCTCTATGTCCCTTCACTGACATCCCTTCTACCTAAGCATCACAGGTACTTGATGTGTTTCTGAAAACTCATAGAGTCAACTATGATCTCAACGCAAGGAGGAACAGATTGTTTGAAAATTATTTGTTTGAAAATTAAATAAATATTATTATTTATTTAGTTGTTCAACCAACCGATGTTTCTTGGGTGTCCTCCCTGTGTCAGACATAATTCCATGCACTGGGCACACAGCAGTGAGCAAGACAGACATACCACCTGCCCTCAGGGAGTTCACGTAGTAAGTTCTATTGAAAAGTGACAACACTCTAGGTTGTTCTGGGGTTTTATAGATAATAATGTTTACATTTGGTTGGATAACGTTCTGAATCACGATATAGCACATTTTTTCATCTTCAAAATACCCTTTTCCCTGCCTTCCCTCATTTCAAAGCCAGAGGATAAAGAAAGATGATAGAAAGTAATCCAGAAGGAGCAAGGAATCAAGTAGATTATTTTTTAGCCCATAGCAAAAGCAATAGTCACAAAAAAATGAGCTATAGCCAAGCGTTTGGGAAAGTTTCCCAAAATCTGAGTTTTAAATAATAAGAGAGAAGTCAGTAGGACTCAGAACATGGAATCTATATAAGAAACCTAAAATGGGAACCAGAACAGTGGGCAGTTAGAGAAATTCTAACCCCATGAACTGGCCTGTTATCCAAGCCTGCGAAAATGGTTTTGCACTATTTCAACAGGGCTCAGAGAGTAACTACGGCCAGGTCTTCACTTATTCCATGGTGAGGACATTGGCATCTTTGAAACCAGTGAGCCATTGGGTTTTACAGCCGCCACTGAAGCGCATTCATGGAACACACGTCCCTTTAGGTACAACACTTCTTCCTCTCCTGTTGATATTCTGTGCCCTCCATTCTTTCCAGTTTGATTATTATTGCTTAAGACCCTGTAGCAATTAAGAGGTACATTTGAGGAAACAGCCCAATCTGGATTGGAATTCTAGTTTGATCACACACGAGCTCTGTGACCTTTAGCAAGTAACTTATTTGCTCTGTGCTTCAATTTCCCCATCTGTGACAAGTATACATATTTTACAAAGCTCTTGGGAATACTGAATAATATATGAATTTACAGGGCTTAGCTCCCTGCCCAGACTGCAGTAGTCAATTTTCTGTATTAGTAGCCATATTAGCTTTATCTTGTTTACAGCATATTTTTAGTTTACTCCAATAGGAAATCTAGTCATCACTCACAACTCTAAGAGAATTGGTGTGCACATTTTAAGGAACCAAGGACTAAGCCCAAAGGGCCTACTTTCCTCTTGAAAGATAATCACTTATGTTAGAATTTCTACTCACCTGCCTGCTTTTGCTTTGTTATTGTGAAAGCTCCATAGAAGACACCTGAGAAGTTCCCATCCCATGCCAAGGTCTCCAAACTGATTTCCCTGCCTCCCATCTTGTCCCCATCTCATAACCCCCATGTAGCCACAAGAGTGGCCCATCTGCAATGGGACCAAGTCATACCTCCATATCCTTCAATAGCTTTCCACCACATCCTTCAGCCAAAGTCCAAGCTCCTTAGCAAGGCAAATACAGTCTTCAATTATCTGACCCCAGCTATCATTCTAGCTTCATTTCACTCCAATCCGTGCTCCCCAATCTATGCTTATCCTTCCTGGAGTAGAACATGGTTGTTGTCCATTTTTGTACCTTTGCTCATGTTGTTCTTTCTGGTGGGAGAGCCCTTTCTCCATTCTATGCCTGGCTAACTCATCCATATTTTAAGACCAAAGTTAGATGTCATCTACTGCATGAGCCCTTCAAGAACCCCCTGAGTTGCGCTGCCCTCCTCCCTGTTCTGTGTTCCCTTAACTCACATCACTACTTCAATTCCCACACAATTTACCCAAATTATCTGAACATAGACTTACCATATTGGAAGCTCCTGCAAAGCTGGGACATGTATTATTTTAAAGACATAGCCAGTGTCTAGCATAATAATTTATACATAAGTAGTTACTTAATAATAATTTTAAAAGCTCTGGGCCATGCATTAGATGACCCAGTATTTGGCGCCACATCTTCCATTAGTTTGTCACATTATTTTAGTTAAATCACCGAAATTATTTGAGGTTATTTCCTCATGTCTAAAATGAGAATAATTTCCTTAACTCCAACCACCTATCTGGTCTCCTTACTTTATTGTGGAAAAGTAAAACAAATTAAATAATCTATATTATTTTTTAAAAATTACACATGCTATGTAAATACGAAATATTGCTAGAGCAAATATTTAATTTGGTTGGAACCATTTGAGATCACTGTAAAAGTATGTCATAGATGTAACTAAGCCCTCACTCCTTTCAACTAGAATTAGGAACAACAATAACAACAAAATCAATCACAGAACTTGAAACTTCTCAGACAACTTTTCAAAGTTCAAGTAAATGAACCATAAGCCTGGAAGGTTTCTAGGACTTACCCATCCCTGTTTTCATAGGGAACGATTCTGAGACTCAAAGATACTATGAGACTGGCTAAGAGTTACCACTTGGAACATATATGAGAATTGGGCCTCTGGATTCCATGTCTGGTTCTCTCTATAATAAACCAATCTAAATCTAGTTTAGATGTCCATTAATTCATAAGTGAAAAAATATAACTTCTGTGTTTGGGCTTTTTAAAATTCTGCTATCTTTTGTAATGCCACAATCAAAATCAAATCATTCACAAACACTCTATGAGGAACTGATCCATTGACATAAGGCCCCAAGAATGCCTCCTCAGAGGATATAAAGTTTGGGACAAATTTTCCTTCCTAAGCAAATAGTGGTCATGCCTTGTAGTGCTACTGGGAGTGACTTGGAAACAGAGTATGTTTTTCAAGTGACAACTGACTTCACCATGGCCCTCAATCCCTACCCAACCCCCAGCCTATTCACCACCAACTCACAAGGCAGCCAGGTTTCCTCATTATAAGGAGTGCTGTGACGAGCTCAATCCCTGGTGCCTTCTGAAACAGAAAATCCCAATGAAAGAGTCAATTCAGCAAGGAGCTAGGAACCCGAAGTCAAACAGCTGCTCTTGGTTAAGCCTTCCTGTCTTCCAAGAGCTATTTGTGAACTGAGCCCCTGTGGGAGCCAAAATGATAATTGACCATAAAGTAAGCCGATTGTGGTTGGCAAGATTTAGTCATTTCTTTAACCCAAATGGTAGGTATTGTTCTAGGTGCCAAGAATAGAGCAGAGAACAAGAGAAATGAAGCTCTGGCTCATGTCTGGCTTGTTTGTGATGGCTTGTTTGTCTGTTTATTAGCAGTAGGGCAGAGCTTAGAGATCTGGATTCTCGTTCCAGTTTCGCCATTAACTATTGACAGCCTATGCAACTCTCAGCTTTAATTTCCACATCTGTAGAATAATAACTATAATCCCCATTTATAGAGTATCTATGGAGATCAAACAAGATACTCGGTGTTCCTGTTCTCTGAAACACAAGAGCTACAAAACAGCATGTAAAAGCTTTACTATGTGTATTCTCCACAGTCTAGCGCCAATTATTCTTTCCAGGTGTATTCACTCTTGCCTTCCCACAGAGAGCTCCTCCTCAGCCAAACACATCTTCACTCTCCCCCATCAAGCCGTGCATTGCCTTACCTCTTATTCTTTGTTCCTGCTTTTTCCTTTCCTAAAATGCTCTTCCTTTTATCTCTGATGCTCTATTTCAGAGGTTAAAAACACAGTCCCCAGGGGAGCTAGGAAGGTAACATAAAATTAGTGAAGACTGCCTGATATAAAACAACAGGGAGTTGTAGGAACAGTAGTGAAAGGAAGCCCACATTTTCTACAGTTGCTACTCACTGCCTGTTAATTACTTCCAAGTGAAAATCAGGCTCAGTTGGTCTGTGTATATCGGTACAGCTGATGGTGTCTCACAGGTCTCTGAGAGGGTTAATCATTGTTCTTTCATTCTTTTTTTCTTTCTTTTCTTCAAACTACATAGTCTCAACTGACCTATCTTCAAGCTTGCTGATTCTTTCTTTGATCATTTCACACCTGCTATTGGGCTCCTCTCGTGAACTTTTAATTTCAGTTACTATAGTTTCCAACCCTAGAATTTCTATTCGGTCCTTTTATAGATTTGAAATCATGCTAAGTATGTTCTCTGACAATAATGGAATGAAATTAAAATTCAATAATAGGAAGAAATTGGGTAAATTCACAAATATGTAGAAATTAAACAACACACTCCTAAATAACCAATGGGTCAAAGAAAGAAATCAAAAGTGATGTTAGAAAATACTCAAATGAAAAATTAAAACACAAGACACCAAAAAATTGTGTTGCAGCTAGAATAGCGTTTACAGGGAAATCTATAGCTCTACACATCTATATTAAAAAAGAAGAAACAAAAAAGAAGAAAAAACATCTCAAATAAATATCCCAACCTTACACATTAACAAACTATAAAAAGTTCAGTATGCAGCACAATATAAAACCTAAACAAGAAGAAGGAAGGAAATAAAGAAGATTAGAATGATGATAAATGAAATAGAGAATAGAAAAACGATAAAGAAAATTAAGACACCAAAAAATTGGTTCTGTGAAAAGATCAACAAAATTAGCTAACCTTTAGCAAGACTGACCAAGAAACTCTTATTACTAAAATCAGAAAGGAAAAACATCCACCACAACTGGTCTTACAGAAGAAATAAACTGATTAAGGAAATAATATAAACAAATGTGTCCCCATAAAATAGATAACTTGGATAAAAGTAACACATTCCTGGGAAGACACAACATACCAAAATGGACACAAGAAGAAATAGAAAACTTAAATAGTTCTATAACCAGTAAAGAGATTGAGTTATTCATCAAAAAGCGTCCCACAAAGAAAAGCCCACAAATTTATGGATGAAATCTACCAAATATTTAAAAAAGAATTAATACAATTTTTCACTAACTCTTAAAAAATAGAAGAGGAGGAACACTTTCCAACTCATTATATGAGACTAGTATTACACTGATACAAAAATAAAATAAAGACACAACAAGAAAAACTATAGACCAATATCTATTATGAATATAGGTGCAAAAATCCTCAACAAAATACTAGCAAACTAAATCCAGCTACATATAAAAAGAATTGTGCACCATGACAAAGTAGGGTTTATTCTAGGAAGGCAGAGCTACTCTAACATATGAAAATCAATCCATGTAATACACCATATTAATAAAGGACAAAAAACAAATAATCATTGTAATAGACACAGAAAAATCATTTGACAGAAACAACACTCTTTCATGACCAAAAAAACTCAACAAACTAGGAACAGAAGAGATCTTTCTTTCCCTATCTGATAAAGGGCACCCATTAAAAACCCACAGTTAGCATCATACTTAATAGTGGAAGGCTGAATGTTTTCCCCCTATAAGAGATTGTCCGCCACTTCTATTGAACATTGTACTGAAGGTTCAAGTCAGGGTCATTAGTGTAGATAGTGAAAGAAAAGACATCCAGATTGAAAAGGAAGAAGTAAAATAATCTCTATTTGCAGATGACTTGATGTCTTACGTAGAAAATCCTAAAGAAACTACAAAAACTATTAGAACTAATAAATGAGTTCAACTAGGTTGCAGGATGTAAGATTAATATATAAACTCAATTTTATTTTTATACACTAGCAATGAAAAATTCAAAAATTAAACTAAGAAAACAATTCCATTTACAATAGCATCAAAAACAACAAAATAATCAGGAATAAATTTCACAAAGGAAGTGGAAGATTTGTACACTAAAAACAAAAACATCACTGAAAGAAATTAAGAAAGACATAAATAAATGGAACAGCATCCCATGTTTATGGATTGGAAGCCTTAATATTGCTGTGATGACAGTATACTCCAGGTTGATTTATAGATTCAACACAATCTCTATTAAAATCCTGGCTGCATTATATGGAGAAACTGACTAGGAATCCCAAAATTTATATGAAATTGCAAGTGACCCTAAATAGCCAAAACAATATTGAAAAAGAAAAAGTTGAAGGACTCACACTTACCAGTTTCAAACCTATTACAAAGCTACAGTAATCAATAAGGTGATACTGGCATAAGGATAAACATTTAAACTAATGGAACAGAATTAAGAGTCCAGAAAAAAACCCTTATTATTTATGGTCAATTGATTTTCAACAAGAGTGTCAAGACAATTCAAAAAGAAAAGAATATTCTTTTTTTCTTTTCTGCTTTATCTCCCCAAACCACCCCTGTACATAGTTGTATATCTCAGTTGCAGGTCATTCTAGTTGTGGGATGAAGAATATTCTTTTTTGTGTGTTGTCCTTTTCTGGTTTTGGTATCAGGATAATGTTGGCTTCATAGAATGAGTTAGGAAGCCTCTCCTCCTCTTCAAATTTTTGGAAGAGTTTGAGGATAGGTATTAAGTCTTCTTAGAATGTTTGGTAGAATTCACCAGGGAAGCCATCTGGTCCTGGACTTTTATTTTTTGGGAAGTTTCTGATTGCTGTTTCGATCTCCTTACTGGTGATTGGTCTATTCAAATTTTCTACTTCTTCTTGGTCCAGTTTTGGAAGGTTGTATGTTTCTAAGAATTTATCCATTTCTTCTAGATTATCCAATTTGTTGGTGTATAGCTTTTCACAGTATTCTCTTATTATCTTTTGTATTTCTGAGGTGTCCGTTGTAATCTCTTCTCTTTCATTTCTGATTTTATTTATTTGAGCCTTCTCTCTTTTTTTCTTGGTGAGTCTAGCTAAGGGTTTGTCAATTTTGTTTATCTTTTCAAAGAACCAGCTCTCAGTCCAATATCACTGATGAACATCAATGCAAAAATCCTCAACAAAATACTAGCAAATTGAATACAATAATACATTAAAAAGATCATACATCATGATCAAGTGGGTTTCATTCCAGGGATGCAGGGATGGTTCAACATCTGCAAATCTATCAACGTGATACACCACATTAACAAAACGAAGAATAAAAATCACATGATCATCTCAATAGATGCAGAGAAAGCATTTGACAAGATACAGCATCCATTTATGATAAAAACTCTAAATAAAATGTGTATAGAAGGAAAATACCTCAACCTAATAAAGGCCATATATGACAAACCCACAGCAAATATCATTCTCAATGGAGAAAAACTGAAAGCTATCCCTCTAAGAACAGGAACCAGACAAGGATGCCCACTGTCACCACTCATATTTAATGTAGTTTTGGAAGTCCTAGCAAGAGCAATTAGGCAAGAAAAAGAAATAAAAGGGATCTGCATTGGAAAAAAAGAAGTGAAACTGTCACTCTTTGCAGACAACATGATTTTATATCTAGAAAACCCTAAAGATTCCACTAAAAAACTTTTAGAAACAATAAAGGATTACAGTCAAGTCGCGGGATACAAAATCAATGTACAAAAATCAGTTGCGTTTCTATACAATAACAACGAAGTAGCAGAAAGAGAAATTAAGAATATAATCCCATTTACAATTGCAACAAAAATAATAAAATACCTAGGAATAAACTTAACCAAAGAGGTGAAAGATCTGTATACCAAAAACTATAAAACGTTGTTGAAAGAAATCGAAGAAGACACAAAGAAATGGAAAGATATTCCGTGCTCTTGGACTGGAAGAATTAACATAGTTAAAATATCCATACTACCTAAAGCAATCTATAGATTCAATGCAATCCCTATCAAGGTTCCAACAACATTTTTCACAGAAATAGAACAAAGAATCCTAAAATCTACATGGAACAACAAAAGACCCAGAATAGCCAAAGGATTCCTGAGAAAAAAGAACAAAGCTGGAGGTATCACACTCCCTGATTTCAAAATATACTACAAAGCCATAGTAACCAAAACAGCACGTTACTGGCACAAAAACAGACACACAGATCAATGGAACAGAATTGAGAGCCCAGAATTAAACCCACACATTTATGGACAGCTAATATTCGACAAGGGAGCCAAGAGCATATGATGGAGAAAGGAGAGTCTCTTCAATAAACGGTGTTGGGAAAACTGGACAGCCACACGCAAAAGAATGAAAGTAGACCATTCCCTTACACCATGCACAAAAATCAACTCAAAATGGATTAAAGACTTGAATGTAAGACCTGAAACCATGAAACTTCTAGAAGAAAACATAGGCAGTACGCTCTTTGACATCAGTCTGAGCAGCATATTTTCAAGTCCCATGTCTGACTGGGCAAGGGAAACAAAAGAAAAAATGAACAAATGAGACTACATCAAACTAAAAAGCTTCTGCACAGCAAAGGAAACCATCAACAAAACGAAAAGACAACCTAACAATTGGGAGAAGATATTTGCAAACCATGTATCAGATAAGGGATTAATATCCAAAATATACAAAGAACTAATACAGCTCAACAACAAAAAAACCAGCAATCCAATTAGAAAATGGGCAAAAGATCTGAACAGAGATTTCTCCAAATAAGATATATGGATGGCCAACAGGCATATGAAAAGATGCTCAACATTATTAGCTATCAGGGAAATGCAAATCAAAACTACAAAGAGGTATCACCTCACTCCAGTCAGAATGGCTGTAATTAAAAAGACAGGAGAAAACAAATGTTGGAGAGGATGTGGAGAGAAGGGAACACTTGTTCACTGCTAGTGGGAGTGCAGACTGGTGCAACCACTATGGAAAGCAGTATGGAGTGTCCTCAGAAAATTAAGGATGGATCTACCATATGATCCAGCTATCCCACTGCTGGGTATTTATCCAAAGAACTTGAAAACACAAAGGCATAAAGATACTCGCACGCCTATGTTCACTGCAGCATTATACATGATAGCCAAGACTTGGAGGCAACCTAGGTGCCCATCAAGGGTCGAATGGAAAAAGATGTGGTATTTATACACGATGGACTACTTCTCAGCCATAAGAAATGATGAAATTCAGCCATTTGTGACAACATGGATGGACCTTGAGGTAATGTATTATGCTGAGTGAAATAAGTCAGAGGGAGAAAGCCAAATTCCATATGATCTCACTCATAAGTAGAAGATAAAAACAAGGACAAACAAACACACAGCATTGGAGATTGGATTGGTGGTTACCACAGGGGAACTGGGGAGGGGGGAGGGCAAAAGGGGTGATTAGGCTCATAGGTGAGGGGATGGACTATAATTAGCTTTCAGGTGGTCAACCTGATGTAATCCACACAGAATTTGAAATATATTATGGTGTACATCCAAAAATAAATAAATAAATAAATAAGAAAAGAATAGTCTTTTCAACAAATGGTGGAGGGAAAACAATATCCACATACAAAGGAATGAACATGGACTCCTACCTCACTCCATATACAACAATTAACTTAAAGTGGACCTCAGACTTTAACAGCTTAAACTACAAAATATCTTTCTTTCTCAATCTGATAAAAAGCATCTATTAAAAACCCACAGCTAGCATCATACTTAATAGTAAAAGGCTGAATGCTTTCCCCCTAAGAAAAGATTGTCTGCTCTTGCCACTTCTATTGAACACCATACTGAAGGTTGAAGCCAGGGTCATAAATTTTTGTTACCATGGATTAGGCAATGGCCTCTTAGATATAACACCAAAAGCACAATAAACAAAAGAAGAAACAAATAAATCGGACTTGATCAAAATTAAAAATATTTGTACTTCAAAAGATATCACATCAAGAAAGTAAAAAGACAGCCCAAAGAATGAGAGAAAATGTTTACAAATCATATATCTGACAAGGGACTTATATCTAGAACATATAAAGAATTCATACAACTCAACAATAAAAAGACAAATAACCCAATTAAAAACGAGCAAAGGGTCTGATAGACATTTCCCCAAAGAAGATATGCAAATGGCCAATAAGTACATGAAAAGATGTTTCATGTCATTAGTTACTAGGTAAATGCAAATCAAAACTGCAATGAGATGCCACTTCACACCCATTAGGATACCTATAATCAGATAGACACTAATAAACACTGGTGAGGATGTGAAGAGTCTGGAATCCTCCAATACTGTGGCTGAAAGTGTAAAATGATGCAGCCTTTTTGTAAGGCAGTTTGATAATTCTACAAAAAGTTAAACATAAAGTTACTATGTGACCCAGCACATGCACTCCTAGGTATACACCCAAGAAAATTAAAAACATATGTCCACATAAAACCTTGTACACTGATGTTCACCACAGCCTTATTCATAACAGCCAAAAAGTGGAAATAACCCAAAGGTCCATCAGCTGATGAATGGATAAATAAAATATGTAATGTCCATACAATGGAATATTATCTGGCTACAAAAAGGGATGAAATAGTTGCACCTGCTACAACAATGACGAACCTTGAAACATTATGCTAAATAAAAGTAGCTAGACAAAAGAGGTCACCTACTGTATGATTCTATTTATATGAAACATCCAGAAAAGGAAAATGCACAGAGACAAAAAGTAGATTAGTGTTGGACAGGAACTAGTGGGAAGGGACAATGGGGGAGGGACCTTTAAAGGGCATAGGGTTCTTCTTGGGTTGATGAAAGTTTCTGAAATTAGATAGTGGTGAGAGTTGCACATTCTAGGAATAGACTGAAAACCACTTAATTTTACCTTTTAAAGGGGTGAATTTTATAGTATGTGAATTATATCTCTGTAAATCTTATTTTTTTTAAATGTTATTCATCATAATCATAAGGTTCAATACAGTATTTTCAGCACATGGATGATTTTTGTTGATAGAAACTTTGGAAGAGTGTGTGAGTTAAATGCCTGGAAGTGAAGGCACCTAAGGAGGGTTAGGTTTAGTGGTTTAAAATGCAAATATCTACTTCTAATCCTTCTTTCAGAGTGGGTAATGGAGAATGGTTGACAATTGAAATAATTCCAAGAAGAGTTTAATACTTCAGGACAAGTGAAAAGAACCTCTTCTGGTCTTTTAATTCCTTACTAGCAACTGCCTGAATTTTTAGGTTACATTGTAGGTCTAAGTCATCCAAGGTCAAGAAATAAAAAGACAAAAAGACAGAAAGAAATAGAAAGACAGTCTGGGGGCTGGCCCAGTGGTGTAGTGGTTAAGTTTGTGTGCTCTACTTAAGCAGCCCGGGATTCGCCAGTTCAGATCCTGGGCGTGGACCTACATACCGCTCATTAAGCCATGCTGTGGTGGCGTCCCATATACAAAGTAGAGAAAGATTGGCACAGATGTTAGCTCAGGGCATGGCCTTCTTTCATTTACTTTTAGAAAGAGTGCAACCTTGGGGAGTCTTGGTATGCAGTTGCCTTTCTTATGAGTTGTTGTGCAAAGAAGGTCAGAATCTCATACACTACAAAATTATGCCACTGATGTACTATTATTTTTCCTAATGGTCACCATTTAGGTTAAATTTGCCTTTCTAAAAATGATCAAGGAATGCTTGGAAGTAGTGAAATATTTAGAAGAAGATGGGCAATCAGTAGTGAAAAGATGGGCTCAAGATAATAACTTTAATCTTGCATCATTCATCTAACAACTGTACCCAACATGCATAAGCCAGACCATCATTAAATATGTCTTGAATGAATAAAAATATTGAATGAATTAAACACTTATTTAAAGAATCAATGAAAATTTGAACAACCATGAGTCTTCTGTTTGGAGAAGAAATCTTTTATATTGCAGAATATCGGTTTTGGAAGTTACTAGATTCAATGTCCCATTTGTGTTTGACTACCACTTTCTCTGTCCCCATTAAGTGCTAACCCAACCAATACCTGAATGTATTTCTTGATGCTGAATTTAGTAGCTCTCAGGATGGTTCATCCTTGAAGATTTGACTATTCATTCTGCATTTAATTAGCAAACATTCATTGAGGGCCTCCTTTGGGCTACCGGGCCCTAGGAGTACAGCTGTGAATAAACAAAAGAATAAGACAAAGATCTTGCCTTTATGCAGTTTTCATTCTAGTGGTATACGGACAAGAGAGAGAAATAAGTAATTGAACAAAATATATTTTGGTTGATGATAAAAGCTCTGGAAAGAATAGAGTAAAAGGAATAGATAGTGCTAGGGAATAACTGCAATTTTATATAGAGCAGTTAGGGCAGGCTTCCCTGGTAAGGAGACGTTTGAGCAAAGATTTGAATGAAGTAAAGGAGGCAGCCATAGCATCTTTAAGGAAAGAGTTTCCAGGCACAAGAAAGCAACTGAAAAGCCCCCGAAATCTAGCACTCTGCAGAGAGGAGCAGAACATGGATGTGAAAAGGCTGAAATTCTCTTTGTCAGTTATATACTTTTGGAAAGTAAAACACAGATGCATGGATAACACACATCTACTTATTCTCCCAATTGAAAAGAGTGTGTTCTGGTGTTGTGGAAAGATCCATGGTTTAGGAGTCTAAATATTTAAATTAAACCCAGTTCTGCCACTCATTCACTATGTGGCCTTTAGCAAATCACTTCCACTCTCAAAGATTCAGTTTCTTTGTATATAAAATAATCAAATTCTAGGTTCCCTTCTAGCTGTAATATCCTTTCATTCAACGGAAATGACCATTACTCAAGCACAAGTGAAATACGAATAAATAGTTTCGCTATATAAAATATGGGGAAAACTGCTGATCAGTTTCCCAGTGTGTAATAAAATCTCCTTCTCCATTCAATGTCAGTGTAGCTCAAGGTCAGAGTTTCTGTCCTCTCTATTTTCTCCTCACTTAGAACATTTCTCCCCCTAGTTTATAGCCAATGGATGCTACTGTCTTGGGGAATTTCTGCCTTTTTCAGCAGAATCAAGTGGCTTAATTTCAAATTCAGAAATTGGGAGCAATCACGAGTATGGCTAAATTCCATTGGGAATGAATGCAGTTTGATAGGGTCTATGGTGGTCCAGTGGTTCTCAAATTTGGATACATATTAGAATCACCTGGAAATTTTTTAAAATCCCAATGCTCAGGCTGTGCCCCAGAATCTCTCAAAGTTTACTCAATGTTCCCCTGTTGATTACAATGGACAGCTACAGTTGAGAAGTTTGGTTTAGGGAAAAGAGCTTGGTTTTGACATTGTGCACATCTGGGCTTGACATCTGATTTCAACACTTGCTGCTGGATGTGTTCCCTTGAGCAAATGTTTTAACTTCATTCTCCCTGTCCTTATTTGTAGAGTTGAAAAGCTAGTTACCACCATATAAATGTCTGAACCAGTAGGCAATCTATAATTGATGTATTCTCACTAAGATTTACTTTAAGTTCTTATCTATTAAAGTCCTAGTTTCACAGAATTCCATTCTAGCTCTATGCAGATAAATGTATAAATCATGTTCTTAGGAGCTAACAGTCTTTTTTCAAAGCACTGAAATGGAAAGACTTAAAGAGGATAGAGGGACAATATAAATAGATACCACTGGCAATCTATTAATAAGAAATGAATAAAGCAGTAGCTGTCTTCTAAACGCTCACTAGCAAATGAGGAAAAGAGAAAAAAGTCATTCCAAAACAAGATAGTAAACTTTAATATACAGAAGCCATGTGCTATGGATTATGGGTAAGGAAAAAAATCATGACTATTTAGAATTGGAATAAAACTTGAGCTACACCTTAAGGACATAGAGGACTTTGAGAAATGTATACTTGAGAAGGGCATCCAGGAGAGGGAACAGCTTGAGCAAGGGGAGAGTGGCAGGAAAATTCCAGAACTTGTGAGGATGAAGTATAAGATTCAAGGTACTGAAGAGAGAAATAAAACTGGATCTAGTTAGCTAGAGACAAAGTAGAACTCAGTGGAGGGACCACTGAATACTTGAGAACGAGAGATTGATCTTATAATAAGACCCATGTTTAGGCCAATCACACTGGCAGCAGAGTAAAATAGAGCCTGGAGTGGGGGCAACTGGTTGAGGTGGGTAGGGGGGTGCTGGAAGCAGAGAGACCACTTAGAGAAGCTTTGAAATTATACAACCAATAGGTGAAGGTGTCTCTTCATAGGCAGGGGAAGTTGGAATGGAAAGGACAGTAAAGGTTTGAGGGGACATTGTATAAACAGCACCAACAAGATTCAGGAAGACCTTTAAGAAAAGTTTAAGCAAGAGAAGTTGATGATGACTCTGAATTTTCACACTTAGGGTGACTAGATTTAATAAGAATTCAAGGCAAGCATTTGGAAATATTACATAAGATAAAGGATGCATTATGTGATTAGCTCATCCCTTTAACACGGTTCTCTTATGAGAAGCAAGTTCCTCATTTGCCCAGGAAAGTAAGAGATGAAGTGTTACTGTAGATTGTGTGTGCTGCTGCCTGTTTGGAGAGATAACAAAACACAGAGCATAGGTTCCAAACCACCTGGGAGGAAGACGCAGCAGAGTCAGAAATCAAATTCAGGTCTGTTTGATCCTTCCCACTACTTTTGGAGCTTTGAGTCTTTGAGGTCCTTGACTGTCACACTGAGCAGATTATATTATACCCCACAGACAATGAGTAGCTAAGGCAGCTTTATTTTTTCCCATCTTTGTGTTTCATTTTGTGAAGGCTTTATTTTGAGTCGGTTACAATTTAGGAGCTTCATAGGCATAACTGCTCTATTAATGGATTTAACATAGCATGTCTAATGAGTAAGAATTAACACAAAGATTGCCAGAGAAAGGAATGTCTATTTTCATCCAAGGGCATTTGAAGAAGCCAGGCTGGAATTTAGGTTTGGCTCTTGGGAAAGAGCATATGTCTTTACTGTACTGCAAAGTCACCACGCAGAGAGGAAAAGAATATTTGGCTGGTGATTCAAAATCCCAGCAACAAGAAATATCTCCGTGGAGAAAGCAGAAGGGGGGCTGAAAGTCGAATAGCTGAGTAATTTAGTTCTAGAAATAGTGGAGCTGGTACTAAGCACAGGGTTTTCCTAATGTCCAATGTGCAGGTAACCAGAGGACCTGCAGATGTGCATAGATGACAGGATGCCCCCAGGGAGAAATATCTGCCTCTTAATAAACCCGCACCAATAAGAGACCAAGTTTTGTTCAATCCAGCCAGAAAGATTTCCTGTCCAATCCCCCTTCTCTATATCTACTTGGCGACTTTGTTTAGGCTCAATCTTCTCTCCCTTTCTGCCTTAGGTTGTCTCCTAGAAGTTGAATCTTAGACAAGGATTTGAAGGCAAATAGTTTCAGAAGTGATCCCAAGAAGCTTTGGTAGGGAGAGCAGATGTAAGAAAGGGAAGGGAAGTAATCGAATAAAGGGTGTATTAGTGAGCAGGCTATGGCTGTGGGCAATTGGGGCTCAATCACACTGAGGACCTCTGGGAGATGATGTGGAATAAGCTTCAGAGTTATTCCACTCAAGGGGCAAGGAGGCTGAAATATTTATCCTCTGGTTTCTGTTAACCATTGGTTCAGGGTTACTGTTGGAGGATGACAACTTTCTAGCACTCTCGCCAGCCCTATGCAGAGACTGAGTGCCCAAAGATAGCTCTTAGGAGAGTAGTCCCAGATGCTTGCACTAGGAAGCTATCAGCATGCATGGGAATGATCCATGATGAGAGTATACAGCAGAGCACCCACAGCTTCAGCTATACCTGGCCTAAAGGTATAACTCCTTCTCAACTGACAAGGCCTAACCTGTTCATCTTTAATTACATATTGAGCATGAACCATATTACAGCCTCTGGGATACAACAGCAAATAAGGCAGACATGTTCCTTGCCCTTATGGTTCCTACATTCAAGTAGAGAAGACATATAATCAAGCCAGTAATCATAATCAAAATTGATATTTTGATAATTAAAATTTTTCAAACATAGAGAAAAGTTGAGAGAATTCTATAATGAATACTCAATTATCCATCATTTAATAGGCTAGCAGTAGCTAGCATTTTGTCATATTTGTTTCACCTCATTTTGTGGTTTTTGCTAAATTATTTTAAGGTGTATTAGGGACATTACAACATTGCCTCCTGTGTACTTTAGTGTGTATCTCTCTCTAAAAAAAAGATAACACAATAACATTATTACATCTAACAAAAACAAAATCAACAATTCCTCTTATTGAATACCCAGTCTTTGACATCAATATACACGCAATTCAATAAACTCAGAAAATGTACTGACTGGTCCTCTGTCCAGTCCAATACTCTAATTTTATGTCCTGTAACTTATGGCTAAGTTGTGGTGATGGAGAATTAATTTGTCTGAAATGGGGGTCAGAAGACCTGGTTTTAAGATCTGCCACTAAGTTGATGACTAATCAGTTTTGTCAGAGATCAAACTGACTTAAACAAAGGATGGAATTTACTGGCTTATATAACTGAAAAGTCCAGTTATAACAAGAGTAATAATAATACTAACAAACAGTTATGTAGCTCTTACTATACGCCAAGCCCTTTTCTAAACACACACACACACATACGAAATCAGTCATTTCTCACAGCAACCTTACGAAGTAGTTTTCCATTCATTATCTTCGTTTTTACAGATGAGGTGGTTGAGACATACAGAGATGGAGTGCCTTGCCCAAGGAGGTGATACAGCTTGTTACTTGCAGAGTTGTAACTCAAACTAGGGCAGTCTGGTTCCAAGATCTAGCCTAAGACATGGCTGGGTCTACAGACTCAAATTATATCTACAGGACTCAATCTTCATACCTTTTATTCTCATACCACTTATTCTCTTCCCACTTATTCTTTGGTTCCATTGTAAAGCAAAGCTTCCTCTCATGATTGAAGCATCCCTGGATCCCAGCAAGAGCTTGCTGCACAAAGCTGCAGTTTTTTCAACTGTAAAATGGAGGCCATTGGACACCCTGATCTCTAGAGAAAGAAGATTTTAAGCTCCATTCATCTAAATTCTACCCAATTTAGAAAATGAAAGTTAGGATATGAGAAGGTGACAGAGACAGTTAGTGGAAAAGCATGGGTTAAAACCTGAGATTCATCAGTCCCAGTCTAGTGCATATTCTTTTCAGTTTCATAGCCACTGAAACAGGGAGGGCCCTCACAAAATCTCTGCAAAAAATATAATTGCTGGTGTCAGTCCTCAGCTCAGAGGATCTGTGGCTTTGCAAAAGAGGAAAGGATTACGATATAGCTATTGACTTTATCTGAAAGATAAATATTAAGCCAACCATTTTTAATAAAGCCCCAGAAACATACTGTGGGGGATCAGAATTTGCCACCCCAAAATATATCTCCTTGGCTTGATTATTTTTAAGAACAAAAGACTCAGAAAGAAACTTTGACCTTTCCCCTAACTGCCTGAAAGAATTTAAGAGAGAAGGCCTGTCCCAGGAAGGAGCTATCACCACTGATAACTCTGGGTATGGTAGACTGGGAGGAAACTTGCTAAGCCCATTTTGATTAAAGCTCTCTTGGGTCACATTGTCTATAGATGGCCCAGGAAACATTTGTTTACCAAACATTTGCTTTTCCATCTCCATGGAAATTGCCTTCCTCTCCTTTGAAGTCCTAAACCACTACCCCAACATCCTCCTCTGTCTTTAACTAAAGATGGCATTTAAGGTGGTGGCTTCAGCCATTTTGGCAAGTTGCTCAGTTTCCTGGGTTTCTCCCATGTATACATGTTATTAAATTTGTTTGATTTTCTCCTATTATTCGGTCTCATGTAAATTTAATTCTTAAACCAGTCAGAAAAACCCAGAGGCTAGGGGAATATTTCTTCCTCCCCTACAATACCAAAGGAATTTTTCAGAGGATCCTCCAAGATTAACCTGAGTTTCTACAGGAATGCAGGACTGACATTGCCAGGTAATACTTGTCTGATGTCATCGAAGTAGCTAATGGCTACAGACAGCTTCACCTGGCATAGCATCAAAGCTGTTGACAAGCAACCAAGAGGGAGTTCACCCAAGCTTGGCTCATCTGGATCTGTACAAACTCGTGTTGATCTTCATCTCTCAGTCACTTTGAAGTAAACCTTCCTGGGTAATCAACTCAGGGACTACCTCATTTTGGACTTGCGAGAATAGAAATCAAGCTGCAAGCTTGAAAGAAAAATGAGCAATGGGATATTTCAGTTTTGTCCCAACTTTTGGGTGGAGGAAGAATTTTGTAAAGGACAGGATGGGACAGGATGGGAATATTGAGGCAGAGAGACTCATGAACTCCATATGCTACTTATATTCTTGTTAATTAAGAAGCAGGAACTCATTGGAGCCACAAGAAAAAGGCCTTATGACTGCATGTCTTCTCTTTAACTATCTGCTCTATTCTCCCTTGGTTGGCCAATTTCTTTTTATGTTAGCCTCAATCACAAAAGGAGCCATTTTAATTGGTATTTGGTAATTATCTATCTACCTGTGATATCAAACTTCCAAGTATTATTAGATATAAGCTGCTATTGGGACAGTTGCCCACACTATCTAATAATGGCCATCCCTGTACCAAGTACAGTCTAGAGGTTCTTTCTAAAGAAGGATGTTATGAGTAGAGAAATTCAAATGGAAGGAGACACAAGAAAGGATAAGACTTCGCGACAGCTTGGTCGGGTACCACTGCTCTTCTACAACCACAAGCCTAAAACTGCTTTCCAGCTTTGTCTTCTTATTGCCACTTGAAAAAGATGAAAACAAACATTTACACAAATGTTTGTGATCCTGTGCTAGTAATAAGTTTGTAAACATCCAGTCACTCTGTGATGTGGAAATTTTCGTTTTTGCCCCTCCAGATCAACAATGTTTTGGCGTGAAAAGGAGAGTTCTCATTTTCTTTATTCCTTTACACAAAACATTCAAAAACATCAGCCCCATTGCCATTTACTCCTGACTAAAGTACAAAATTATATGGTAAGAAGAAAGTAAAAGGGCCAGCTCCATGGCTGAGTGGTTAAGTTCGCGCGCTCTGCTGAGGCAGCCCAGGGTTCGGATCCTGGGCACGGACATGGCACCACTCGTCAGGCCACGTTGAGGTGGCGTCCCACATCCCACAACTAGAAGGACCTGCAACTAAGATATACAACTATGTACAGAGTGGGGGAGGGAGGGTTTGGGAAATAAAGCAGAAAAAAAAAAAAGATTGGCAACAGTTGTTAGCCCAGGTGCCAATCCTTAAAAAAAAAAAAGGAAGATTGGCAACAGTTGTTAGCCCATGTGCCAATCTTTATAAAAAAAAAAAAAGAAAAGAAAGTAGTAAAAGAGAGACTAACATTTATTAAGCACCTACTTAGTACCGGGAACTGTGCCATTAGGTCATAGATTTTCTGTCTCCATATATTCTAACAACAATCACAAAGTCGATGTTATAATTTCTGTTATATACATGAGGAAATTGAGACTCAAAAGAGTTCATCAACATTTCCAAGATCGCATAGTTGCAGCCCTGGAATGCAAAGCCAGTCTACATGACTCACCATCCATGTTCCATCTGTACATTATCTACTCCTTTTGCATCTCTTCCGAGTTTCTTCCACAGCACCAGATGTTAGAAAAATGATTAGTAGGAGCAGCAACACATCAACACCAGCCCCTCATGATCGTCTATATAAAAAGTCTGTGATAAAAATAAGTTGAATATTTCTGCATATAATATTTCTCCCATAAAATTCATAATTCCATTGACATATTAAAAACTCTAAAGAATCCAGTTCAGTTTTGTCTGTCCAGTATTTCCTTAATTAACTTGATCAGAGAACGCTTTTTCAGATAACATCCATTAACATCTCATGAACATAGAATTCCATGGAACACTCTTTGGGGAACACAAGACTGTGCCATGTTATCTTCCTCTCATCTTATGAATGACAATACTGAGTCAGGAATGAAATTGTTATTTATGAGTGACAATATTGACTGAAAAGGAAGGAATGATTTGTGTTAGGACTCACAGCTAATGACTGATGGACCTGGGGCCAGAGGTCAGAGCTCCTGGATGCTAACGGTTGTGTTAATGAAGCCTTGGCATGAAACAGTCATACATCTTTGCTCCTTCTCTCCGTTCTCCTTCCCTGGGATGTCGTTCATGAGTCTCTTCACAGCAAAACCTTATACCTACCAAAGGAAATGTTCTCTAACTGATCCAGCTTATACTGATCACTAATCTCTCTCTCATAAATTTTTAAAGCACCTAGACAAGTGTAAAAAAACACAGAAGGAAAAAACTGCTATTCCTCCATTTTGTGCTGAAGGCTGATATCTCTTATCAAATGTGACACTTCTTCATGTTGAACCCAGGCACGATTCAACATGAATTTCTTACTACAAATTCATGATACTCAAAGCAGCCTCTACAAATCCCATTGCCCTAGCATGCCAGAAAAAACATATTTGCCATCTCAAATTTAGAGTCCATTGTTTTCCATTATGTGTAGACTTTCCTGGCCCCCATTCTGTCCCCATTCTTTGATTTTGTTCATAAAGGTGACCATAGAGACCATGTCTTTTGTTCTTCAGTCTCTCAGGGTACTTAGCACTGGGTGGAAAATGTAGTATACAATTATGGACTCAAATCATAACATTTCAGTACTTTGAGAGACGATAACATTATAGAATCACAAAACTTGAAACCTAGAAAAACACCCTGACAAACTGTGAGCCAAAGAGCTGAAGGTATAGGGAACAGTCATGGGAGCCACACGCTGGAGTTTTGGGCCCCCTGAGCACCAAAGCCTCAAGGAACTTGGGGATAAAATTGCTTCAGGTCTGTCTTTCTTATCAGCAGATGAGTCACCCACCTAAAACGAACCAAGCCCTGCAGCCTTTCAAATTCCTCTGAGACCAACGGGAACCTCTAGGATTTAGCCTGGTATTGGTGGAAATTTTCTTCAACTTGCGGCCACAAAACAAGTAAATCTCTCAGGCATCTTTCCTTCCCCTCAAGGCATGCTTTCTCGTCCTTCTAAGCTTTCAAAATCCGACTGGAGATTGCCAAAGGATATGCACAGCCTCTTATAAAGTACTGAAGATCTAACGTATAAGACTGGAAGAGATTGTTTTAAAGTCTGTATATGAAGCAAATGGATCCCCTAGGTTCTTCTCCTTGCCAGCTAGCTGACTGGCCTCTCTTTCTCTTTAAAAAATGGAGTTGAGTAAACCTCCCAGAAGTAGAACCAAACACCTCAAGATGGAGAATGGGAGAGAAAATAAAATTTAAAAAAATCAATCCAGGAAGTTCTGACTAAGAATTCCAGGAAGAGTGATCGAAGAAAGTGGAAGGGAAAGAAAACAATGAAATACTATGAAAATTTTTTTCAGAATAGAAAGACACAAATCCTCAGGTTAAAAACCTGAGTGCTCAGCACAAAAATGTTTAAAGTCTCACTCTAAGGCATGTGATAATGAAACTTTTAAAAGCATTGGAAGAGGGGATGAAAAGCCATTTTGCCAAATCCAGTCGCCAATTCTCAATTATCATTTTTCTTAACTTATCAGTTGCATTTGACACAACTGATTACTTCCTCTTCTTAAGATGTGTTTGTCACTTGACTTCCATAACATTGTGTTCCCATATTTTTTGTCCTATCTCTGTCCTTTCCTCCTTTTTCTTTCTTGCTAGATCCTCCTTATATTCCTGAACTTCTCAACCTTCGTGTTGTGATTACTCCCTAGTGATTCCATCCAAGCTCATGACTTTAAATGTATCAACACACTGATGACCCTAGCATCATATTTCTAGTTCTGACCTCTTCTAGAAAGGCTAGATTCACATATCCAACTGTCTATTGGCATTTCCACTTAGATAATGATGGGCTGCTGAAATTTACCATGTTCAAAATGGAACCTTTGATTCCACATGCCCAAACCTGCTTCTTAGCCATTGTTCTCCATCTTGGTCAACAGCACCACCTTTCATGTTGTTTGACTGCAAAAGAGTCAGCTTTAACACTTCTCATTCACACCCCACATCTAATCCATCAGCACACTTATTTTGTTCAGCCTTCAAAATATACCTTTAATTGGACCAAATCTCATCATCTCCACTGATACCAATTGTAATTTCACTTCTCACCTGAGTTAGTATCTCCTAACTGATGTTTCTGCTGCCACTCTTGCTCTTTTATTCCTCAGACCAGTAACTAACTTTAATTAAGTCTAATCAAGTACTTGTTCAAAACCCTCCAATAGTTTCCGATCAAACTTGGAATAAAATGGGCACATATTAATAGATACTTTGGGGGTTGAATGAAATATTACATGGCTTCAACCTCAAGCCACAAGATCCAGGTAATAGGCAGCAGAAGGATAAATCTCTCACAGGCTTTCCCTTCCCCGCAAGTGTCTCTTCCTTTTGGGAGGTTGCCAATTAGTAGGTGGTACCCTTCCAGACAGCTGACTCAGTCATTCAAAGCTGATAATATGACCCCTATTCTGTTTATGCATAAAACTGACTTTCTTAAAATGTTGTCAAGTCAGACAGGGAACTGATCAAAATGGTGCCTTAAAAGTCTCAGGAAGTCAGGCCATGTATAGAAAGCACTAGACCAACGGTATTCAATGTAATCAAACTCATACTCTCGTTCCAGAGCAAATATTTTGCAATGCCTCTTTGATATCTGAAATAAATTTCACAGATGCTATAACATATTATAAAAGTATTAGAAATGGGAAAAAGGAAATTGACTTAAAATAAAATAGTATGTATCTTCCCAAAGAAATACCCTAGAAGGCATCATGAAGTAATGAGATACTCACTCATAAATTTTAACTCACCAAGAATACAACTCTACACAGGCAGACTGATAGAGGAAAGTTATATTGGCAAGTACTGTTTTCTAAAATAGTGAACAACTCTTGCTAAATCCTGAACTAAATTAATAGTAATAATATGTCTGTAGCAATTAAGGTGTGTGTGGAACTGTTCTAAACACTTCATACATATTAGTTTACTTAGCCTCAGGACACCCAAATGACATGATTACTACTATGATTATCATTTTACATAGGAAAAAATCGAGGCCCAGAGAAGTTAAGTCATTTGCTTAAGGTAATACAGTTGTCAAGAAGCAGAGCTGAGGTCCAAACCCTCACAGTCTGATTCTAGAGTCTGTGCTCTTAACTAATATACTGCCTTTCTTGATTTACACTGAAATTGCATTTCTGGGAAATTCTGTGTATGTTAAAATGACACATTAAAATATAACGTATAAGTAACATGTATGTAAATGTAAAACTGAAATAGGCTGTAGGGTTAAGTAATTATAAATGGGTTTTCAACTAATCTTGTAAGGAATTCCAAACTCAAGTGGGACACAGGACAATTCTTGATTATAACTGTGCATCACAGCATCTCCAGCATCTCTGACCTCCACTCACTAAATGCCAGTTGAGCCATCCATTCATTAGGACAACCAAAAATGTCATCACAAAACCAAAACATCTCCTGTAAGTGCTACCACATAAGATTAGAGTCACAAGATGTGAATTTTTATCCATGCATTTTGCCTAACTCGATGTCTGACCTTGGACAAGTCAGCATCTGTCTCCAGGCCTCACTTTCCTGGTCTTCTAATTGAAGGCACTGGCCTAGATCAAGGGTAGACAAGTTAAGCACCAATGGGAAAGGCAAGTCACATAAATTAAAGGGTGAGTCAGGTGTAAAGAAAACATCACATACCTTGGTTCAACTCTTAGGGTCCCATTTTTGATAGATGCATGGGTAGAGAAAAGTAATTATTGTCTTAAAAATATCAGCAATGGGCAAAGGCAATATAACGGCATAATATTGAGGCCAATGCTGGGGACACAGGGGGAGGAGTGAGACCACATAAGGAAAGAGGCTTACCTCTCCTACAGGGAGCAGTGGCTACAGAACTTCACCTAATTGTTACCAGGTGGAATTGTCAGTCCAGGTTGCCGTATCTTTCACTTTTTCAATACAACTCCCAAACTCAGAGTTTTGAAATGTGAAACCTATAAATGACTAAATGTTGGCTCCTATCTTTTAAAAATATCATTAAAGTCAAGCAAAACACATATATAAGAAGATTTCACCCACAGGTCTCCAGTTTGCTCCCACCATGTTTCCTTCCATCTCTGAAGGTCATTCTAACTCAAACCCTATTATGTTACCTTTTTGGGGGAGTGTTAAAGAGGAAATTCCTGGAATTATAAAAAACACAGTTGTTAGAGGGATAAGAGGCTTGTCCAGAAGACTGGGATCTGCTGCCTTTCATTTCAAACATGAAAGCCAGAAAGTCAGCTCTAAGATTGTTTAAAAGCTAAACCGGTTATCTGTTTAAATAAGCCAGCACACCCAGGCAGGGTTACAAAATGGACAGGATTTTCTTGCGAGTTTATTTATTTATTTATTTTAAGAGAAGAACAGGATGCAAGACCTAAATTTCCTTTAAATATAGCACCACCCCTGACATTGTTTATACTTTCCCCTTTGCAATGCTTCCAGGCACACTTTAAAGGAAAGCGATAAGAAGAAAGGAAAAGGGAAGTCACTCACACTGCACAGAAGGAACATTAAGTGTCTGCCCTGGAGGGTGTGGACCAGGCTCTTCAGCTGCCCTTGTTTTATTTATTTATTTTTTTCTTTCTTTTTTTTTCCCTAAGAAAGAGTCGGTAAACTTAACTCTGCATCTGGAGGGTGCTTCCTTGGAAGTGGAGGAGTGCTATAAATCTTTTCTATCAAGGATCATTGTGGCAATGGGGCGAAGAGGCAAGTGATGTGTACCTTAGGTCTGCAGCTTACAGGCGGCTGGGTTATCAGCAAGGGAAGGAAGCTGGAGTGACAGGATACAGGCAGGTTAGAAAATAGTTTGTGGAATGCTGAGGAACAATACCCAGCTCCCCTGGAAGGCCAGTCCTCTTTGGACTTTTCCAAGTTCAGACAAGGGGTCTGTTCAGGCAGGGGCTATGGGAGGGAAGTCAGTCTATTTTCAGAACAGATCTTTTTGTGCCCAGCCTCTCACTTCCAGCTTAGAAGGCGGCACAGGGTAAGGAGCACATATGTTGGAGTTAGACAAACGTGGGTTCAAATCCTGGATCCTTGAGTTATCAGCTTTGCAATTTGGGGAAAGTTTATTTCTTACATATTATTTCTCTCATATGTGAAATGATATGAAAACTATTTGCCAAATGTGGTTTTGTAAGATTAAATATCATACTGAATATAAAGTGGAAAGTATATTGCCTGACAGTAAGTGCTCAATAAATTTAGATTTCTTTCTTTTTTCTCTTTCTGAGTACAAAAAGAATGGATCTATCTTAGATATGGCTGTCTGAATAGTAAGTTTTTTGAGAGGTACTAGGCAATATACTTAATAACAATATCTTTAACCTCAGGTTTCCATCAATAAAGATTCAATACTTCGTCAAATTTAATATCAGAAAAGCTTAGGAAAAAGGTCACTAAATAGCATCTACTGTAAAGGTTATATCTGGCCCCAGTTCCCGCTTGCCCCAATATCCTCCCAACTGAACAGCAATGATGGGGTAAGTGTTCATATTATCCCCATTTTCCAGATGAGAAAACTGAGGTTCAGAGAGCTTAAATAATCTGTCCCAGGTCACCCAGCTATTAAGTGGCTAATGTAGGCTTAGAAACCACATCCATTTGAATCTAGAGTTTACAACATAACTGTCATGCAGACCAAGGAGAAGTAGGATCACTCTTTACTCTAGCAAAAAGGGTCTGAAAATACTCAGCTATGCCTTCACCTGGTGGCATATGGAGAAATCATTTGGCCACCTGTGAGGGCATCGTGTGGCAGCTTCCTCAATGATTCCCTAGGTCAAAATGTACATCCAGTGGCTTAAATCTTCTCTCTGAATCCCCAGAGGCTGATCGCCTTCCCAGTTCCTCTCAGAATGGAACCTTCAAGCCTGGCTTGTAGGCTGGGAAAATGGTGTTCTTATCCCCACTTTCCCATAAGCCTTCTCAGTCTGAAAGCTCCCTTCCGTGTAAATCTCTGTTCAACTCTGGGGAATAATGCCTATGTTTTTTTCACGATCCAGCCTAAATGTGAGCTCTCCCATGGAACTTCTCTGGCAGACTTCCTTCCTTGGCACGATTCATTATCATAGAGGACAGAAGAACTCTGGAACCAACCCAGCCTGGATTCGAATCCTGACACTGCCCATTGCTGGCTGTGTGATGCTGGGTAAGATGCCCGAGTTCCGTATGCCTCCATAGCTTTACCTGTAAAATGCTGTAATCAAGCTCAGAAGGGTGATGTGAAAATAAAACAAAATCATATCTTTGAAGATTTTAACACAGTGACTGACAAATATACAGGAAGTGTTATCTAGATTTTCTGGCTTTGCCACCTTCTTGCTGTGTGACCTCAAGCAAATTACTTGTCCATTTTGTGCTTCAGTTGCCATATCTGAAAATGAACAAAATAATATCTACCTCACAAAATACTATGGTAAATGTTAAAGACATAATACATAAAAAGTACTTAGCATAAAACCTGGTAGACAAAACTAGATTTCCTTTTATCTTCCATTCTTCCTAGAAAGACTTTAGTGCATATTAAACTGTAGAGTTTCTAAGTCTGAAAAACCTGCTCACTTTTCTTCACATTCAGAGCTATCAGGAAAACAACACACTTATACCCCACATTTACAATGTAGGACTGTTCTCTAAACCCAGTTTTCATTGGTTTCTAGAGTGAGAACTTGGAAAATCCTTAGAGTTGAAATCTCCTTTGTATTTATAAGCAATTGACCCAATAAATCAATGGGTCAGCACCATTTCTTGAAAGTCAGTGTGAGTTATTGCAGTGACTTCCTTCTGACAAATGGCTCTTCACAGAGTGATACAAAATATTTGCTCTGTTTGTCAGCTTGTTAATCTGAGTCTCATTTGCATTGAAACTCATTCCTGAGTATGTAAAACCTGAAGCAAATTCTAAATATGATTTAGGTTAAGTAATTTGGGGTGCTGGTTGGGGGTGTGTGGGCCCTGGCCTTGAAGCTGATATACTAGTTTATAGTAATATGGCCTCCTGTGGATCAACCACATGAAGTGTTTGTGTTTCTAATATACATGTGAGAGAGTAATTAGAAGAAGGGAGAAAAACAGGTATGAAACTGAATTTCAATTCAACAAACATTATCTAATGTGTATTATATTGAAAGTTTTAAACTAGATGTTCTAGTACCTGATAACTATTTTAAAGCAGTGAACTTTTTTCACAGTAACACATACTTTATACTGTATTTTGTAACACCTACTGTGGGAAGAAAAATCAAGAAGAAACATGGATAAGTAGATGAAGTTAAATTAAGTCTGTATTTAATTATTTAGTCATTTTTATTTATACTATCTAAATATCTTTATATCATAATATAAACCTCAATAAATTTAAAAGAGTATCATACAAAGGATGCTCTCAAATTGCAGTGGATTAAAATTAAAAAATTAATAATCAAAAGATCTCAAAAAATTCCTATCTATGTAGGAACTGAAAAACAAAATTCTGAGTAAATATGAGTCAGTGAAAAAAAATCAAAAGGGAAACTAGAAAGTGTTTTGAACTGAATAAAACATATATATGCAAATATGAAATGTTTAGGAATATATCTGACAAAAAATGTACAAGACCTAGACACTGAAAACTAGAAATAGTTCTGGAGAAATTAAAGAAGAACTAAACAAATGGTAAGATATATCAAGTTCGTGGATTGGAAGATACTCTATTGTTAAGATGTCAATTCGCCCAAAATTAATCTATATATCCAACCCAACCTCAATAAAAATCTTGGCAGATTTTTTTTGTAGAATTGACATCAGATTATTAAAAATATGTGAAGTTCAAATGACTTAGAAGGGCAAAAATAACTCAAAAAGAACAGAGTTGGAAGATTTATACCATCCAAATTCAAGAGTTATTATCAAAGCTACAGTAAACAAGACAGTGTGGTATTGGTGCGAAGATCAACAAAAAGACTGATAGAAAAGAATAAAGAGTCCAGAAATAGATGCACACATATAGAAACAATTGATCTTTGGCAAAAGCAAAAGAAAACTGAGTGGAGGAAGAATAATCTTTTCAGCAAATAATGTTGGCATGATTGGATGTCCATATGGATACAAGGAACTTCAATCCATAACTTACACTATATACAAAAAATAACTCAAAATGGATCATAATGCTAAATGGAGAACATAAAATTATTTTTGAAAGTTCAAGGAAAATAGGGAAAATTCTTGACATTGGATTAGGTGAAGATTTCTGAGATAGGACATGAAAATTACAATCCAAGAAAGAAATATAATTATCAAATTGTCTGTATCAAAATCAAGAACTTCTGTTCTTTAAAGAACACTGTAAAGAATATGAAATAACAAGCCAAGTCTAGTAGAAAATATTTTCAAATTGCACATCTGATAAAAGACTTGTATCCACAATATATAAAAACTCAATAGGGAAACAAAAGATTCTAGTGAAAAATAGGCAAATGAATTAAAGAGACACTTTGCCAAAGAAGAGATAGACATGGCAAATAAACACATGAAAAGATGCTCAATGTCATTAGTAGTTGAGGACATACAATTTAAAAGAATAAAAAGACACCATTACAACCCTATTAAATTATCTAAAGTGAAAAACTCACCATACCAAGAGTTGGTGATGACGTGGAACAACTAGAACTCTAATACACTGCTGGTAGGAATTTAAAATGCTCCAACCAATTTGGAAAACAGTTTGGCAGTTTCCTAAATAGTAAAACATACACCTAACATAAAAATCAGCCATTCCTTTTCTAGGACTTTATCCAAGAGAAAGGAAAGCATAGAAGAACTAAATAAATAGTAACATGAAGTTTTCTACATAAATATTCATTGAGGATTTATTTTCAATAGGCAAAACTGGAAACTATCCATCAACATGTGATTGGTAAACAAACTATGGTACGTCCATATAACAGAATACTACTCAGCAATAAAAATAAATGAAGGGTATATTTGAGGGGAAGATGGAGGCGTAGGAGGACTCTGAACTCACCTCCTCCCATGGATACAACAAATTTACAACTACCCTTGGAACAATGACCCCTGAGAGAGAACCGGAAACTGGATAAAAAGAAGCCCCATAACAAGGGACACTGCTGACTGAGGCAGAAGAGGCAGAAATCCCTTTCTAGATAGGAAAAAGCCACATTCTACCTGGAACATTTCAAGGCCAGGAACAATCTTAAGCCACAAGGGGATCAGCCTCAACTTCCAAAGCTTGAAAGAACTGTGTGCTGCCTCACCAGGGGCCAGCCCCACACAGCTACACTGCTGAGAGAGCTGACAACAGCCTTGTAGGGCAGAGGTCTACAGTAATTGTAAGCCCCTGAGACTAGCAACCAGGCACACTGGTAGCCTACTCACTTAACAGAAAAACTGCAGTAGGAATGTGCTCTCAGGCCTTACGGCCAACTGTTCTAGGGCTCCTCACACTCAACAAAGTGACTGAAGGGATCGTAGCAGCCTCACACAGCTGAGTACTACAACCAGCCAAGCAGGAGGACAGCCTAGCCTCCCTGAGCACCTGGAGCAAGAGCAACCATGATATAACAGAAGAACACATGCGGCCCACAGAGGGGACACTCCTGGAACATTTGGAACTGGTGACAAGAGGGAAGCACACTGCTGGGCCTCATAAGGCATCTCTTACATAAAGCCACTTCTCCAAGATTGGGAGATGTAGCTGACGTACCTAATTACGTACCTAATCTACCTGATAAAGAGTACAAACTAGTAGTCATAAGGATGCTCACTGATCTTGGGAGAAGAATGGAAGAACTCAGTGAGAATGTCAATAAAGAATTGGAAAGCATAAAAAAGAACCAATCAAAACTGAAGAATACAGTAATGGAAATGAAAAATTCACTAGAGGGAATCAATAGCAGAGTAGATTATACAGAAGAATGGATCAGTGAACTGGACAAAAGACTAGAGGAAATCACCCAAGCTGAACAGAAAAAAGAATTAAAAAGAATGAGGACAGTCTAAGGGACCCCGGGGACGACATCAAGCATACTAACATCTGTATTATACGTGTCCCAGAAGGAGAAGAGAGAGATGGGCAGAGGGGCAGAGAATCTATTTGAAGAAATAATAGCTGAAAACTTTCCTAATCTAAGGAAGGAAACAGACATCCAGGTACAGGAAGCATGGAGAGCATCAAACAAGATGAACCCAAAGAGGCCCACACCAAGACACATTATAATTAAAATGTTAAGAATTAAAGATAAAGAGAGGATCCTAAAAGCTGCAAGAGAAAGGCAACAGGTTACATACAAAGGAAACCCCATAAGGCTATGATCTGAGTTCTCAGCAAAAACCTTACAGGCTAGAAGGAAGTGCAACAATATATTTAAAGTGCTGAAAGGAAAAAACCTACAGCCAAGAATACTCTACCTGGCAAGGTTATCATTCAGAATGGAAGGAGAGAGAAAGAGTTTTCCAGACAAGCAAAAACTAAAAGTTTATCACCAAAAAGCCAGCCTTACAAGAAATGCTAAAGGGACTTATTTAAGAGGAAAAGAAAAGACCACAAACAGGAATAAGAAAATTATTTTAAAACAATAAAATCCCTGTTAAAGGCAAATATACAGTAAAAGTAACAGATCAACCACCTATGAAGATAATATGAAGGTCAAAAGACAAAAGTACTAAAATTATCTATTTCCATAATAAGAAGATAATGGATACATTTGCACAAAAAAAAGAGGTTAGAGAACAAACAGAAGGACCTGCAACTAGAAGATACAACTATGTACTGGGGGCCTTTGGGGAGGAGGAGAAGAAGGAAAAGGAGGAGGAGCAGGAAGGGGAGGAGGGGAAAGAGGGGAAGGAGGAGGAGGAGGAGAAAGGAGATTGGCAGCAGACGTTAGCTCAGATGCCAATCTTTAAAGAAAAAAAAATCTAGCCCATCACCCTTAAAAAAAAAAAAAAGAGGTGATATATGATATCAAAAACATAAAATTTGGGAGGAGGGGAGTAAAAGAGTAGAGCTTTTAGCAAAAGGTCAAACTTAAGAGATCATCAACTCAATGAGGATAGTTATATACATAGGTTATTATCTATGAACCTCATGATAATCACAAACCAGAAAACTATAATAAATACACAAAAACTTAAGAGAAAGGACCCCAAACACAATACTAAAGAAGGCCATTGAACCACAAGGGAAGAGAGCAAGAAAAGAAGGCTCAGAGAAGAAGTACTAAAATACCCAGAAGAAAAGTAACAAATGACAGTAAGTACATGCTTATTAATAGCTACTTTAAATGTCGATAGACCAAATGTTCCAATCAAAAGTCATAGGAGGGCTGATTGGATTAAAAAACAAGACTTATATATACACTGCATACAAGAAACATACTTCAGAACCAAAGACACTCACAAGCTGAAAGTGAAGGGATGGAAACAGATATTCCAGGAAAACAGCAATGCAAAGAAAGCTGGGGTAGCAATACTCACATAAGAGAAATTGACTTTAAAACAAAAACCACTAACATGAAACAAAGAAAAGCACTATATAATGATAAAGGGAACAATCCAACATGAGAATATATCACTTGTAAATATCTGTGCACCCAACATAGGAGCACCTAAATATACAAAGCAATTATGAACAGACATAAAAGGAGAAATAGACAGTAACACAATAATAGTAGGGGACTTTAACACTCCATTTACACCAATGGATACATCATCCAAACAGAAAACCAATAAGGAAACACTGATCTTAAATTACACATAAGACCAGATGGACTTAGTAGATATACAGAGAATATTCCATCCAAAAACCACAGACTACACATTCTTTTCAAATGCACATGGAGCATTCTCCAGGATAGATCACATATTAGGCCACAAAACAAGTTTCAATAAATTAAAGGCGATTGAAATAGTACCAAGCATCTTTTCTGACCACACCAGTATGAAACTAGAAATCAACTACAGGGAGAAAACTGGAAAAGACACAAATATGTGGAGATCAAATAAAATGCTACTGAACAATGATTGGGTCAATGAAGAAATCAAAGGAGAAATCAGAAAATACCTGGAGACAAATGAAAATGAAAATACAATACACCAAAATTTGTGGGATACAGCAAAAGTGGTTCTAAGAGGGACATTTATAGCAATACAGGCCTACCTCAACAAAAAAGAAAAGTCTCAAATAAACAATCTAACAGTGCACCTAAAGGAACTAGAAAAAGAAGAACAAACAAAGCCCAAAATCAGAAGCAAGAAGGAAATAATAAAAATCAGAGCAGAAATAAATGAAATAGAGCTTAAAAATAATAGGAAAAAACCAATGAAACTAAGAGCTGGTTCTTTGAAAAGATAAACAAAATTGACAAACCTTTAGCTACACTCATCAAGAAAAAAAGAGAGAAGGCTCAGATAAAATCAGAAATGAAAGAGGAGAAATTACAATGGATACCTCAGAAATACAAAAGATTATACGAGAATACTACAAAAAACTATATGCCAACAAATTGGATAATCTAGAAGAAATGGATAAATTCTTAGAATGATACAACCTTCCAAAACTAAATGAAAAAGAAATAGAGAATTTGAATTGACCAATCACCAGTAAGGAGACAAAAAACAGTAATCAAAAACCTCCTAAAAAATAGAAGTCCAGAACCAGATGGCTTGCCTGGTGAATTCTACCAAACATTCAAAGAAGACTTAATACCCATCCTTCTCAAACTCTTCTAAAAAATTAAAGAGGAGGGGAAGCTTCCTAACTCATTCTATGAGGGCAAGAATACCCTAATACCAAAACCAGACAAGGACAACACAAAAAAATAAAATTACAGGCCAATGTCACTGATGAACATCAATGCAAAAATCCTCAACAAAATACTAGCAAATCAAATACAATAATACATTAAAAAGATCATATACAATGATCAAGTGGGATTTATTCCAGGGATGCAGGGATGGTTTGACATCCACAAATCAATCAATGTGATACACCACATTAACAAAACGAAGAACAAAAATTACATGATCATTTCAATAGATGCAGAGAAAGCATTTGACAAGATACAGTGTCCATATATGAACAAAACTCTGAATAAAATGGGTATAGAAGGAAACTACCTCAACATAATAAAGGCCATATATGACAAACCCACAGCTACCATCATACTCAAAGGAGAAAAACTGAAAGCTATTCCTCTAAGAACAGGAAATAGACAAGGATGCCCACTTTAACCACTCTTATTTAACTTAGTATTGGAAATCCTAGCCAGAGCAATCAAGCAAGAAAAAGAAATAAGAGGGATTCAAATTGGAAAGGAAGAAGTGAAAATGTCACTATTTACAGATGACATGATTTTATATATAGAAAACACTAAGGAATCCACCAAAAAACTTTTAGAAGTAATAAATTAACACCATAAAGTTGCAGGATACAAAAATCAGCTGCATCTCTACACACTAACAACAAAGTAGCAGAAAGAGAAATTAAGAATACAATCCCATTTACTATCGAAACAAAAAGAAAAAAATACCTAGCAATAAATTTAACCAAAGAGGTGAAAGATCTGTACACTGAAAACTATAAAACGTTGAAAGAAATTGAAGAAGACACAAAGAAATGGAAAGATATTTCATGCTCTTAGATTGGAAGAATTAACATAGTTAAAATGTCCATACTTCCTGGGGCCAGCCCCGTGGCCAAGTGGTTAAGTTTGTGTGCTCTGCTGCGGCGGCCCAGGGTTTCACTGGTTCGGATCCTGGGTGCGGACATGGCACCACTCATCAGGCTATGCTGAGGCAGCATCCCATGTGCCACAACAAGAAGGACCGACAACTAAAAAAATATACAACTATGTACTGGGGGGAGGTGGGGAGAAAAAGCAGAAAGAAAAAAAAAAGAAGATTGGCAACAGTTGTTAGCTCAGGTGCGAATCTTTAAAAATGAAAAAAAATAGCCTGTAACAAGGCTGTTTCAGTAACAGGCTTAGAAATAATAAAACAAAAAAAAAATTCCATACTTCCTAAAGTAATCTACAGATTCACTGCAATCCCTAACAAAGTTACAATGTCATTTTTCACAGAACTAGAACAAAGAATCCTAACGTTTACATGAAATAACAAAGACCCCAAATAACCAAAGGAATCCTTAGGAAGAAAGAACAAAGCTGGAGGTATCACACTCCCTGATTTCAAAATATACTGCAAAGCTATACCAATCAAAACAGCATGGTACTGGCACAAAAACAAAGACACAGATCACTAGAACAGAATCAAGAGCCCTGAAATAAACCCACACATCTATGGACAGCTAATTTTCAACAAGGGAACCAATAACATACAATGGAGAAAGGAAAGTCTCTTCAATAAATGTTGTTGGAAAAACTGGACAGCTAAGTGCAAAAGAATGAAAGTAGACCATTATCTTACACCATACACAAAAATCAACTCAAAATGGATTAAAGACTTGAACGTAAGACCTGAAACCATAAAAGTTCTAGAAGAAAACAGGGGGTATGCTCTTCGACATTGGTCTTAGCAACATATTTTCAAGTATCACCTCTGACCAGGCAAGGGAAACAATAGAAAAAAATAAACAAATTGGACTACATCAAACTAAAAAGCTACTGCACAGCAAAGCAAACCATCAACAAAACAAAAAGACAACCTAACAATTGGGAGAAGACATTTGCAAACCACACATCTGATAAGGGGTTAATATCCAAAATATATAAAGAACTCATACATCTCAACAACAAAAAAAAAACCAATTATAAAATGGGCAAAAGATCTGAACAAACATTTCTCCAAAGAAGAAATACAGATGGCCAACTGGTCCATGAAAAGATGTTCAATATCAGTAATTATTAGGGAAATGCAAATCAAAATTACAATGAGATATCATCTCAGACCTGTCAGAATGGCTATAATTAACAAGACAAGAAATAACAAGTGTTGGAGAGGATGTGGAGAGAAGAGAATTCTCACACATTGCTAGGGGGAATGCAGACTGGTGCAGCCCCTATGGAAAACAGTATGGAGAGTCCTCAAAAAATTTTGAATAGAACTGCCAAACAATCCAGCTATTCCACTGCTGGGTATTTATCCAAAGAACATGAAAACATGAGTGTGTAAAGACACATGCACCCCTATGTTCATTGTGGCATTATTCACAATAGCCAGGACTTGGAAACAACCTAAGTGCCCATCAAGTGACTAATGGATAAAGAAGACGTAGTACACATACACAATGGAATATTACTCAGCCATAAAAAAGATGAAATCCTGCCATTTGTGACAACATGGATGGACCTTGAGGGCATTACGCTAAGCGAAATAAGTCAGAGGGAGAAAGTCAAATATGGTATGATCTCATTCATAAACAGAAGATAAAAACAACAACAAACAAACACATAGAGACAGAGAGTGGATTGGTAGTCACCAGAGGGGAAATTGGGAGAGAGGAGGGTGAAAAGGGTGACTGAGCACATGTGTACGGTGATGGATGGTAATTAGTCGTCTGGTGGTGAACATGATGCAATCTATACAGAAATCAAAATATAATGATGTACACCTGAAAGTTACATAATGTTATAAACCAATGTTACCTCAATAAAATTTTTAAAAAATTTAAAAATTTTAAAGATAGAAATGAAATATTGATTCATGGAACAAAATGGTTGAATCTCAAAATGATTACGTTAAGTGAAAGAAACCAGCCCCCCTACAAAAGTGTATGATTCAATTTACATAAAAATTCTAGAAAATGCAAATTAATCTATAGTGACAGAAAGCACATCATTGGTTACCTGGGGATGGGAAGAGGATGGATTTGTGAGGGAGGTATTAAAAAGGGTCATGAGAAAACTTTGGGGATCATGAATATGTCCATTATCTTGATTTTTGTGATGGTTTTGTGGGTATTTACTTATTTCAAAAAAATCAAATTATCCGGTTTAATCATGTACAATTAAATGTATATATTAGATAATACTATCATTAAGTGGTAAAGCCAAGATTTTAACCAAAGCTGACTCCCAAATCCATGTATTTTGGCCCCCCCCTTTTTTTTTTTTTTTTGCCTCATTTGAACCAGACCTTGAAATCTGTGTGAAGATTTAGCATACAAGAGGGAGAATGTAGTAGTGGAAAGTAGCTGGCCTGGGAATTAATAAAACAGGGTCGGCTGATTGAGACGTGTAGCAGTAGTACCGGCGGGAGAATGAGGGCCCTGAAGAGATTTACTTATCACTGAGTTTCAAATATCTCACAAAGCTTCTCTGGATGGCTGAGGTCTCAGCTCCAACCTTCTCTTCTCAGGTAGGCCCTACCTAAACACCCAGTCCAAAATAACAACACCATCCATAATCTACTTGGCAAGTGCACTCTTAAAGACCCTATTTTATTTTCTTCACAGTACTTAATCCCATCTGAAATTATGCTGTTTATTTCCAGGTTTGCAAATTCATTTTCCATCCCGCTCTGCTAGAAAGAGGAGCCTTACCTGGTGGCCAAGCACTGGTTTCCAGTGCGTAGAGCAGTGCCAGCCACACAGGAGGGCCTCCTGAATCAATGGGTCTTGAATGAATGAGTAAACGAATGCATCCTTTTCTATTTTAGGTTTTGAGTTTAGTTTGGGGCTTGACAATCTCCCCAAATACCATGTGCCAAAAACTTTTCCCCTTAATTTCCAATCCCATGTGTGTTAACAAGGAAATTAGACCCAGATGTTTCTGCACCATCCACCCCGAATTGTCCAGAATTTGATGTTGTAAGAGCTGCATTATGGAGCTTTTCCTTTAGTAAACCAGTGCCCAGAGAGGGGAAAAAAAGCAGCCCCAGAGACAGGGGATTAAAGAGGAAAAAAGAGCTGGAACATTTCTAAATTATATCTCCCGTCAGAATTTTACAGGAGTTGGTGAGGGTGGCAGTGGTACCTAGTAACCTCTGCCCTTAGTTTTCTCCGCCAAGATAGGGCAACCTCTTGTGGACCAACCTTCTAAGAAATCGCACATTCTCAAATGGATAGTGAAACCTTGTACCTGCATCTTCTACTCTCAGACAACGGCAGGACAGGTTGCCACCTCCCATCCTCATTATTAACTGTGATATGTTAATTTGGAGGCAGAAGTCTGGTGGGGATGTCAAGGCATCGTTGGCATCCAGTAACAGATCTAAACAGATCTTTCAGGGCAAGATCTGGAAACAGAGCGAGTCTGTCTGGGAACCGCCAACCTAGTGTTTTTGTTTGTTTTTGTTCTGGGGTGTGTTTGTCTGTGTGTGTATGTGCGTTAGTACAGGTTTGGGTAATGAATATAGCTTTCAAACAAGACAGATTTGTATTTCAATACCACTTCTACTATCCGCTGGCAGTGTCCTTTCAGCATTACATAAATTCTCTGAGCCTCTATTTCTTTATTTTAAAAAACTGAGTTAAAATAGTTATGAAATGAGATATTTTGTAAATGGCCTGTTGAAACACTCAGTACAGATTGGAAATATTAGAAGACAGAGAAAATAAAAGAAAAATAATGAGGGAGGGAGAGAGGGAAGGAGGGAGACAGGAAGGAAAGGAGGGAGTTCCTCCTTCCCTTCCTGATAAATGGTTAACAACTTAACAACTAATTCTGTGGTCAAAATAAATAAATAAATCCTGGACTTATAATGTTTGCCAGTTTCTGTGGTGTAAATATTCCTAATATGGCCAATTACTAGCTTTCCATGTCAAGTCAACAAGCTCACAAAACTTTAAAAATTTAATATTCAATTCTTGCAAGCTGGGACAGGGCAGTAACTGCACGCCACCAGGGAAAGGCCACCGAAGGCCACTGTTGTTAAGAAAATAAACACTGGTCACTCAGCCTACAGCTGTGGTGGATTCCAAACACAGTTTCAATTCAAATTAAGCACATAATTATTAATTTCCACCTTTTTCAAAAGGATGTTGTACTTGAAGCTGCAATGTGAGGTGGGCTTTAAAAAACTCTATCTGTTTATTACACTCTTCAGGTCTGGTATTTGAGAGTTCCAGCATTTATAAGGAAAAGCTGAAAACAGTACTCTCTGGGGAAGAGAGTCAGGGCAGAACTCATAAGCAGGACCACTTTGCAGTTCTAATGATCTGCCTGACCTGTTGTTAAAAAATCTGAGGTGCTAAGGTGACTCCCACTCTTAGGGATATGCTGAGTTCTCAGTTTCTCCAGGATAAGTTGCAAACACAGTCGTAAGAGGGGATTGTACTTTGACCATTATCATCTATTAATACCTCAGTGTCTGATTTGCTGATTTTACAAGCAATTCTTTAGCAAGAATCTGAGGGAAAGAGACATAAGGCAGTAAGTTTTAAGATGGGGTCTGGAGAGTCAAAATGATCATAGATCCTGGGTCACTGGAAGGAACCTTGACCTGACTCCGGTGTGGCCATAGTGGGTCCTGAGCCACTGGGAAGCAATGAGAGGACCTTGGTCCAGAGCATATGCGGGATTTGAGAACAGGTCCACTATGACAACCTGAGTTTTTGTTTTCACATTTTTTTAATTTAAAAAGAAAGGAAACTGTATCCTTAATGTCTGTGTGATATTGGGCAAATCATTTACCCATTCTGGATCTGTTAACTCAACTATAAAAAGGGAGCACTATATCAGCATGTTCTTGTGAGTTTCCAATCAGGTAATACGCATCTGGGATGAGGCAAGGTATTCAATGACCGTCTGCTTATTTTCTTAGATTTCTTTCTCCGTCATAATTTTTCTCTGTAAGGAGCAAACGGAAAGACATGGAAGTGTTTCCTAATGAAGATAGTGAGACAAGTAAATGCCAAATGTGTGTGGGTTAGTGTGTTGCAAATATGGACATCTGATTTCAACTCAGTAGGCAGAGGAATGCTCTTATTACAACCACATGGTTCTATTTAATTTCTTAGAAGGCACCAGCCTAGGTTAGGAAACTCTTGACCCCTCCTTGAGAGCCCATTTCAGATGCTGTGTCTTTAATGAGGCTTTGTCTAATTCTCCCAGCAGAAACCAGCCCCATCTCCACTTTTTCAGCTTCTTTTCTTTCCATTCTAAGCACAGGTCCTATGCTGCCTTGCAACATAGTTATCTTGTTGGGCCTGGATTTGTGAGTTTCAACTTCTGCACGGAAGGAGCACAGGTCTCCCTTGGATTACCTCACGTAAAAAGTTATTGTGAGAAAATGCATGGCCATAAGAAAAACAGGAATCTCCACAGCATCTCATGGAAACCAGGAGCATCCCTCCAATATGGCCACCAGAAGAACAGAAACGGTCACACATCTAGGCCTCAGAGAGATGGAAACACTTTCAGGAACGGGAAGGTCACCTGGGTCCCAGCAAGCATTCATCACACAGACACAATGTGCACACCTGGGCATCCACACATGGCCCAGTGGGCACCTGTGCCTCTCCTGAAATGGGTTGCCTGTGGAGCTGCTGAGCCGGACTCTCTTCTCCCTGACTCCCACTCCCCTTATCCTGTTTTTCCCTGTCTGCTGTCTGCAAATCTCCATCAGAGAAAATCTGTCAAGCTGGTCACTGTTATGCCCACTGGCCAGCCTTTCCACGCCACCCATAGTCTGCTGGCCAATTGACTGTCATTGAGTTAGGTGTCTACTCCAAGCAAATTAAGCTTGGCCATGGTGCTGGGTTCATACCTAGCACCAGCAAGACTTCTTCCATTAGTAGGTTGTGTTTCTTTGGGAACTCGAACAAAGGTGGCCATGGTGTGCAGTCATCTGAAGCAAGGACTCTCCAGTGAACCGTCTTGTCTCCATTACCTCTCTCTAAATTCCTTTTATGAGATAAACAGTCTCTTATACATCTCTGCATCCCCAACAGCAACTAATGGGTACTGCACGAATGCTTTTAAAATCCAATTTTACTGATTTCTCACTAGATTGGTTTTAGCTTCTCATTAATTCTGACTCTGGTTTGAAAAGAGCGTCTTTGTGCATGTGATATTTGTGTGTGTGCTCATACCACAGACTGCATGAAACACACTCGAAAGGTATTATAATCCTTTACAGAAAACAAATGGCAAGCAAAGGGTCTTGATATAGCTTAAAAAGAATTTTTAATAAGATGCCTTAGGGCCTCCCATCTAGAGAGAACTTGAGGTGGATATATCACATCTTCCTTTATTTTTTCTTTTCCTTACACAGCTGTGGAATTTATTGATGGCTACGGCCCAATTCCCATACATAGAGGGATATTCCGTTGAAACCCATTTATTTTACAAATAAAACATATAGGTGTTTAGTATTCATGCTTCACCCTCTCCGTCTACTTCCTGAAGAATTACTTAGAATGTGGCCAGAAGAAGAAGATAATAAAAAGGGAGCGATTCCCAATTAAGAAAGATTGGTATATCCCAAAGTCTTATTGGCTTGAGATCTCTGCTGTTGCTGGTCACGGCTCTCTTGGGTGATGGATGGGAAACAGCATGAAGAACCCTAGTTGTACTGACTTATCATACTGCATCATAACATTGATTTGTACATCTTCTACCACACTAATCTGCTCCGTTCATCTTAATATCCCCATCATAATGCTGGCTGCATAGCAAGATTCAAGAAATCTCTTCTAAATCATTGAATCTTCAAATAAGCAAATGCGCTAACGAGTGAAATTGCTTTGTCACATTGTTGTTATTTTATTGTTCATCTTACCCATCACCTACTTGATTTCATGGACTTTGATCTGATTCCCTTCTCTCCTTCATCTAGTCATAGTTGGGTTGCCAGATACAGCCAATACAAATACAGGACACCCAGCTAAAACAGGATTTCATATCATCAACAAAAGAAAATTTAGTATAAGTATGTCCCACGGGAATTTGTTGTTTATCTGCAATCGAAATGTAATGGGCAGTCCTGTATTTTAATTGGTAACCCTAATACATGCCCACAGCCCCAATCATTTAAGTCCATTTTCAGGCCACAGTTCTCTCCACCCCCACCCCCACCCCATCTCTGATCACCCCCTCATCCCACCCCACCCTTGGCACTGACAAGGCTGTTCACACTGGGTGGGGCAGGAATGTCAGCCAGAATGGCTCTTGCTTTAATGAAAGGAGATGCGGGCCTTCTACCCACCTAAAGGTGGACAAGGTCTCCAAGAGCTTCCTAAAGAAAACAGGGGCTGCCAGGGAGAAGAGAAACTTCCCGACCAAACACTTGCCTCTTTTGTCTAAAACAAAGAAAAGAGCTATTCAGAAACCAAATTGATTAAAATTGAGGGAAATTGCCGGACCATTGATAATTGCAGCCAAAGGGCAGTGGTGACTCCGACTGATTGTCACTTCAGAGGGAGCTGCGCACCAACAGCCAATCAAGGGCATTAGCGAGAAGCAACCTTTTCGTGACCCACAATTCCCCCCTCGGGAAGCATTTCACACAAGCCTTTAAAGCCAGGCCAAAGCATTTTCCGCACCATATTTACCTTTAATTCCCAAACCTAGAAGGACTGAAAATCATTCAGTCTCTAAATGTCTTTCACATGCTTAGGAGATGAATGAGACTGGCCTCCACCACAATGGCTTTCTCCATTCACTGGCCTTTGAAATACGACAAGCGAAGGAGACCTTCTGCCCCCCATGCGTCCCCTGGACTCTGGTTACCCACCTTCCTGCACCCCCATCAGACCGTTCAGAAATGCTGCTTCTGTTCAACACCGTGAAAACCTGAGCACTAGTCTGGTTTGTATTTCATTCTTTCTCTTACATCCTCTCACAGTGGCACTTTGACAAAGATAAATCTCTCCTCGGTTCTAAAAGGAATCTGTATTTATAAATTCTTTGAAAAGATTTTGACCCAGGACGTGGGAGACTGGGAGTGGTCCCTGCTCAGCCACAGACATGCTGAACGGTTTCTGGCAAGTTGTAGAACATTTCTGACTTCAGCTTTCTCATTGAGAAAACAACCATGTTGGACATGGTCCACAGGTCAAAACTGAGCTAATCATTGCAATACGTGGATACTCCAAAAAGAAAAAATACCCTATATATATTTTAATAAATACATATAAATATAATTTATAAATAGTAGACTTAAAAATAATACATAAATATTTTTTTCAGAATTTCCATATGTAATATATAGGTCATATATATATTATAATAATAACATATAATGCAATTCCAAAGGAAAAGTTACATGTTTTATACATATATATATATATTTGTGTGTCCAGGATCTGTAATTCGTATTGTAAACAAGCTCTCTGGGTGATTCTGAAGATTTGACAGGTCTGGAAATTACTAGAGAAAAAGGTCCCCAGTCTTCCCAGTAGCGTTTCTTGGTTTCTTGGTAGGAACACTGAGTTTTTTCCTCCTACCTATTCCCAGGAGCCTGGAGGCTGTGCATGTAAGAGTAAGCACAATAGGGCTTCCAGGGATGATTAAGAGGTCAAAGGGGTCTGCTCTGCTCGAGGAAGGAAAGAGGAAGTACCTTCTGTCCCCTACCCAGGAAACCCCACACTTGCTAGAAGGGCACTTCCTTAGAGCAGAAGGAAGGGCGAACACCCCAGATGCCTCAGGACAGGCTGAGGGGACGATGTGCTTCCTATCACCCGGACCCTGGCCTGTGGCCCAGGAGGTTTTGTCTGCTAAAAGGGGCTGCCTTATGATTTAAATTAGGCCTGGATGATCAGCTCTGCACGTGGATTCTGCGTCCTGATTACAAATCCCCCACCATTTAGGAATCCACATCTCCATTCTCTACAAGCACTTTGCTTTTGAAAAGGGAGCTAAATTGCTGCCAGAGGATTGGATTCTGGCTCCAGAGAAGCCACCAAACTACTTCTGTGACTTTGAGCTTGTCCCTTCACCTTTCAGTGCCTCCGATGCCTCACTGTAAATTAGGAGGCTGAAAAATCTTTCTCAGGTCCTTTCTAGCTGTGAAAGGATGCAAAGTGACTTTTTTTTTTTAAATATCTGCTGCCAATGTTTAGATAATCTAGTAAAGAGGTATGTAAATATCATTATGTAATAGTTTCTAGTGACAAAAAAAAAAAGACAGACAATATATCTAAATAAGGAAATGGCTGCATGTTGGGGCACGTCCATGCAAGGAATATTATTCAGTCATTTAGAAAGGTGAGTTTGAGCTCTATCTGTTGCCCTCAAGGGATGTCCATGATGAGTTATAAAAGTGAGAAATTTATAGAGAATTTAAGCAAGTGAAAGAAATATGTGTGTATGAAATTGATGCTTTTAATAAAAAGCACGCAAAGTGCATATGTTTTACATGAACATTGAAAATGGATGAAAAGATACCGATCGTGCTGTTAATACTGGTTCCTAGAGAGACAAGGAATGGGGTGAGGGAACATTATTAGCTATTCTTTTCATATCTTCAAACTGCTTCAGTGGTTGTAGTGAAAACAATTTTCTTTTGTAATTTCTTTGAAGACAGATTAAATAAATGAACGAAAAAAATCAAACATCCTTATCACAGCTCTTCTCATGAGGAAGGCACAGGGGGTGTGGAGTGGAAATTTAAGATCCGGTCCACACAAGGTATTGGAAAACATTCCCACAAAATTAGATTTCTCTTTCTTTTTGGGCATATTCTCCATCCCCATTGCCACTGCCCTGGGGGTTCACCATCTCCTGCCAGGATTGTTGCATCAACCTCTTAACTTGTCTCTTTGCTTTTAGTCTCATTCTGCGTTCTTCATATTGCTGCCCATGAAATATTTCTCATACACCTGGTCATGTCACTCCCTTTCCTGAAAACACTCAATGACTTGCCACTGCTTGTAGGATATAGTCTACACTCTTTAGCAGAGCAAACTAAGCTCAGCACAATCAAGTTCCAAATTTTCTGTTCGATCTTATTGACAAACATTTCCTCTGCGTATTCTATTCTCCAGACACACTGAATGGCTCACCTTTTGCTGTTTTTAAAACATGCCTTTTCACGGCTTAATGTTATTTCGTTGGCTATCTCCCTCAATCTGAATTCAGTTTTCCCTATGCATTTCTGGTGAACTCTTACAGATCTTCAAGACACAACCTAAATAAAATTAATTTGTATATCAGGACCTACAAAATGGACGCCACCCAGTGGCCCAGTCCATGTCACAAATCTAAACATGTCAGCCTGCCCTTATGGGAAACACCTGTCAAGGAAATGTAACATACATCAATCACAATCCTCCAACTCGGCTTTAGTTAGCTTACCTTACCCGAGAAGACAGGACCTGCTAGCCTTATAAAGAAATCCTCAGCCTCCTGGCCTATCATGCACTGTTTCCACGTTGCCTCTTCAAATGCTCTATAAAACTGGTTCTTTGCCCCAGATCTCTCAGGAACAGTGCTCCACTGCTTGGGAGGCACTGTATTCCCCTAATCCATGCATTGTTCTCCCTTGAATAAAGGACATCAGATTTGTTACTAAATTGTTTTAGTTTTGCCATTTGACACCTGTATGTGGTTATCTTTAATGCCACCCTCAAGAGTAAGTCATCCACACCCCTCCAACATCCACAGTATATGTTTATACTAAAGCTTACTACTATTCTATTATAATAATTTATATACTTACTTTTCTCCTCCTAGAATAAAAACTGCATTGCACATGGTACATGCTCAATGAATTCTGCATAAATTATATTTACTTCTAACCTTCCTGAAATATTTTTTTTGATATTGTAGCAAAAATCAGATTATAGTCTATAAGCGATAATGACTGGTAGTTTAAATTTTGTTTCCAGGTGACCAAAGTGAGTACTTGGTTAAAAATTGACGCTTATCAAAAGAACACCAACCTGTGCTGATTATTGCATTTAAATGATTACTTCTGTTGGTTATTCCTGCCCCAAACTCTTGGAACCCTTCATTTCTACCTGCTCCCCCACAAAACAGTGTGAGATAGATGCAATAACATTCTTTTAGGCACCCAAAGATTAAGGTCTAAGTTTTGATTCTGCTTCTTCCGACTGAGATCTGGCCAGCTCTTAACTTCTCTGTTATCACACTTGGCTCATCTATGAGCATTGTTATTCAACGGGGACAATGATAAAATGACTACTTCACAGGGTGATTGTGAAGTTGAACCAATAAGAACGTTAAAGTTCCACATGAACCTAAATTGTTGTTACTTTTTTAACAGCTGCCCTTCCTACAGTATTTATTTGCCCCTTCCCCCATCACTTCCCTAATGGGGGTGAAGTCAGAGGAGTAATCCTGGGTGTCACGAGAAAAAGAACAGCGTGCACATCTAGCTCATTAAGTAAACCTGTTAGATCAAAATGAAGATTTCCCACATCAGTGATTATGGGGAAGTTACTTCCTGTACAAAAATATTTTTCATTTTGCACAAAGTGTCATTACTTGGTTCATTTAAGTAGTAAGGTCTTCAGAATGAATACCATATTCACACAAAAAAATCACTTCTCACACACACATTTTCACAGTAATCAGTTAGAGAAAGTCTTTCTCTTCCTATTTCTCCTGTGAACACCATTTCCTCCCACTCCAGGGAGACAGAGTCGAAGCAAAATTTGCTAAGCTTTGGAGGTGGGTTAATCTGCGTTACAATCTGGCCTCCAACACTTACAAACTCTGGGCAGAATATTTAAGTTCACTGAGCCTCTATTTCTAAATCAGTCAAATGGATGTAATGATATCTAGCTTGCAAGGTTATTATGAAAATCGAAACAAAAGATATAAAGTGCCTGGCATGTAATATGTGCTCAACAAATAAGAGCTGCCCTCATTAATACGTTTCGCCATCACCCACTTCAATATTCTGTTCCTGTAAATCAAAAAGCTGGTGAGCTTTCAAGCAAGCAAGAAATCAGAGACCTCTGGCACGCATAAATAGTGACTACGTAAAAGATGAAAACTCAAAAAATTATCCTCTTTAATGATATTTCTTAAATATACTCTGAGATCCTAATGTTTAATCATGACTAAAACTTAGTTGGATTACAATTCTGGTCCTAGGACAAAGCAGGAAGAATTATTAATAATAATTATCAGTATTCATTGGGTAAATGGAATAGTCCACAGACGGGTATGAAAAGCCCGCCAGGAAGGAGAGTTTCATAGGCTCGTATTGTCAATGAGTCTTAATGTTTAAAGCTTATGGACTCTAATCAAGCAGGAAGACAATACAGTGAATGGAGTACAGTCTCTGATACCTGACTGGGTTCAAGTCCCAGCTTTGCCACTTTCCACCTGTGTGAGTGAAAAATCAGTCCAGTCAAAGAAAAACAAACAGACCTAGACGTCAGCTGACACAACTTCCTCACTTCCCATCAAAGAAAACTGAGCTGCAATGTAATTGACTAAGATCCCGCCAATATGGATACACACCTACTTCCATGGCAGAGCTGAAGCTTGAATTTGGAACGCCTGACTCACAGTCCAGAAAGTATTCAACTGCACAAAATCATAGCAAGAAATCACACAGACCTCTTCAGTTCATCATTATGCATTTTGCCTAGCAAAATTAGCACAACTCATGTTTATTTGAGGTCTACATTTTTTAATTAGGATAAGCTAGTTGTCCTCTTATTCATATACCTTATCTTTCCAACTTGAGAAAGAGGAATCCAAAATTGGGCAATTCTCTCGCTTGTATTGGGTCATCTCTTCCCACAGGCATTCCAGGGCAGCTACACATAGGTCTATCTGAAGAAGGGAAACACAACAACATTTAAGAATACTTACGACACTGCAATTTCCAGCCATCTTTGTTAGACTTTGGGCCTATGAGGGCATCATGATTATTGTATTTAGCATCCCCAAAATGCTTAGCACAGGGTTTTGGCAAATAGAAGATGGTCAATAGATTTTGATCAATGAGTGAAATGAAAATGAGCTCATCTTTATGAATGGGTCCCTGCTGCCCAGGCTAATAACATGTTCTCCTCCTAAACTGCTCCTAGAGTATTTTATTCACATCGACCTCGTCGCACTTGCCTCAGTCTAAGGGTACCCAAATAGCTCTTCCACCAGCATATAAACTCCTTGATGGCAGATATTTTCTTCTTTTTCTTTTTTTCATAAGCCTATGTCCCAAACACACATGCCCCCACCAATAATCCTAGCCTGATGCCTGTCACATTCTAGGGGCTCATTGCGTTTATTGAATGAAACTGAATCTACAGAGGTTAACCAGAATGACCTCTCAAGGACACTTTTAATCCTAGGAATCCATGACTTTGGAGTGCTAGAAAGAAGTCTTCTAAAATACCACCATTTGCTTTCGTATCTTGTTTAATAAGCTGTCTGTGATCCATACAGCCTTGGGTGAGGGAATGCCAATGGAAGATTCATATACATTCATCTATACCATTCCTTGGGATACCAAGCTTGGAAATAAATGCTTCCTTTGCTAATGTGTTCTCACATGGCATTTCCTGTACCCAGATGTCAGCAAGGGGATTTTAAACAATGATACACATTGTTTATATTTATTTTAATTTATTTATTTTACTTTACTTTATTCCTAAACACTGTATTATAGGACTTGTCAACACAGTTAATTCTTGAATTCAGCCAAATATATCTCAAGTTTTACTAAGTTGAGGCCAAGCATCAGAGGACTAAATAAACTACCCTTAGATTCTTCAGACAGTATCTAATATGAGACCAACTTCCTATAGATTAAGCCAAGATGACATGCAAACAGAGCTCATGATCTAAAGTGTTTTGCTTTATAGGAAGGTCAGAAAGCCCTGGATCTTTATAGTGACTGCTAAAAGGAGTCAGGATGCCCAGAAAACTAAATTACTGCCAGAGTAAAACATTCTGTGTTATTTACAAGTGGAAGCTGTCAGGTCAGCTAAATCAATTATTCACCATTTGTTCAATTTGGCTTTATATAAATCTTCATTTTCTCACATAGCAAATTCCCAATTTATTGTGAAGACATACACAGTCAGTAATGAGGATAGAATGCCAAATGTTAAACTGAGGACAGTTGCAAAATTTACAAGTTCTGCCCCCTCAGCTGGCTTCATTCCTCTGCATCTTTCTCTTGCCCGACAGCCATCATTCTGTCTGATTTTCATACAGAAGTCATAAACAGAAGCACTATTCCATCACCCAACAAGCAAGAGTTGTGCAACATCTTTGCTTCATGATTTGGAAACCGAGAATTCCAGCTGATACCTATCACTTGGGAGGCTGGTGAATGTTTAACAAAAGCACACAGTAACAGTAATAATAGCTATTAAAAACAACCATTTCTATATTGCCTATTATGTGGCAGGATCACTGTAAGGTGCTTTACATATACTATTTTACTTAATCCCAATAACACCCTTTGAAGATGTTATTTATATCACTTTACAGTAGAAGCAGCTGAGATTTGAGATGTTAAGAAGCATGTCCAAGGTTATAAGGTTAGTATTAGCAGATCCAGGATTCTAGCATGCCAGAGGTATAGTACTTTTGATCCCATCCCTTCTTTCTCTTAATTTCCCTTCCTGAGCATGGGTCATCAGGCCATTTTCTCTCTCTTGCTACCATTGCTGAGAGCTCTGATTTCAGCAACATCTCTACCCCAAAGCCCTTTTGGGATGACCCTTTATTAACAACATGATCCACCTAGAAGAATATTCCTGAACTCTGCCCTTGGAATTAATAATTTCTTAGCAATCAACTAGAGTAAATTCTCTGCGGCAAGGCCTGAGGAAGAAAATAAAACCTAAGAGGAAGCACCTGCATAATTAAAAAGGACAAGCCTCCCCCGCCCCCCTTACAATGCAAAAAAGATGGAGTGAAAGAGACACGGAAATTGATGGAGGATTCAATTCCAAAGACTCAATCTTGGACCAAATGAATTGTTTTGTAGCTCTGAACATTTAACGGGTCACCTTAACTGCTAGGATTTGCTGAAGAGCTCTGCTGATGTGTATGTGGGCACAGGGCTGGCCCAGGGAACTTGGTTCTCTGAAGGTAAGGTTGGTGACTTGGTCAGGGATAGTCACCTCTCACAGCGGTGTTGGAACAATAGTGGTGGGCTGTCCAAGGGATGCAGCTCTTGTCTCTCACAGTTGCTGTATACAGAAGCTTTTCTACTCATCTATTTCTGGCTTTAAAAGGAGGCTGTAACGTAGACTTTTTAAAGTAGAGGCTCTGAGAGCCAAATTTCCTAGGTTCAGATTGTGGCTCCTCTGCCTATTACCATCCCTAAGCCTCAGTTTTCCCATCTCTAAAATACTGACAAACTTTCATAAATACAAACAAAGCAATGAATCAGAGTAACATTTCATCAGCTTTGCTCACCGCCAACAGATGGCAGGAATCCTCCTGACCTAGCTGTGTATCTTTAGACTTCTGGTGAATAACTGTATTTATGAAATGCATTCAGGGAAGCCAGTTGATAATTAGATGAGCTTCCATATTGGGGTCTGGGAAACCCAATTTCATCCACTGCATATTACAGCTGCATATCCATATCAAGTTATCTACTTACTTCATTGGCTTACAAACTGGGATCCACTGGACACCAGGGTACCACAATGGAGCTTCAAAAGTCTCTAGGGGGACAGGAAAGGTGAAGTAGGTAACTGACAATGAGTAGATGAGTTTCATACCCTCCATATCTTCTTTTAGGCAAAGCATCTGTGACATAATAAGAAATATATATTTGGTCTCTGCCCCAGTTCCTGACACAGAGCTCCCAAAATCCTTGTAATCCTGAGTGATGGGGCTGATAGGAGCGTCTTACACAGAGCACATGAATCCCTCAGAATTTCCCAGGTTACAGAAACCTCTTTTGTTCTAATGGGGTGACTCTTGGTGGGCTCCTAGATAGCTTCAGGATAGGGGTTAGTTGCCAGAAAGACTAAACCATGATTAGAAGTTTGGAACTTGCAGCCCTACCAACCAACCTCCAAAGAGGGAAGAGGTGCTGGAGAGTGAGTTAACAATGGATCATGCTTACGTGATGAAGCCGCCATAAGAACCCCTAAACTAGCGTTCAGAGAGCTTCTGGGTTGGTGAATGCATCCCTGATCTAAGTTGTTGGCAGAGCCCAAACCAGAAGGAGCGCAGAAGCTCCTGTGCCCTGGACCATTCCAGACCTCACCCTATGTACCGCTTCATCTAGATGTTCCTTTGTGCCCTTTACAATGTCCTTTATAATAAACCAGCAAATGTAAGTAAAGTGTTTCCCTGAGTTCTCTGAGCCAGTTTAACAAATTATCAAATCTGAGGAGGGGGGTTGTGGGAATCCCTGAGTTAGAGCTGGGTGGTTAGAAGTACAGATAACAATCTGGACTTCCGTGGCATCTGAAGTGAGGGCAGTCTTGTGGGACTGAGCCCATAATTTATGGGGTCTGTGCTTAGTCCAGGTAAATAGTGTCAGAATTGAGTTAATTTGTAGGACACCCCGCTGGTGTGCAGAGCTGGAGAATTGCTGTGAGGAAAAATCCCACACATTTGGTGTCAGAAGAATTGTGAGTAAAGAAAGCTTTCCTTTAGCACTTTTATTATTATTTGTGTCATATAGTGAGATTCTGTGTAATATTTTATTTGCTTTTGGGGACCTATTGATGGAAAAAAAAAAGGGAGTGAGAGGAGGAATTCACTCCCAGAGTAAGTTAAGTAGCTTAACCAAGATTGTGCTAAATGGGTTGGATGCAGAGCACAGACTAGGACCCAGCACAACTTCCAACTTCTATTCCCAGAGCTATTTTCATGGCCCTGAAGTGCAGGAGTTCACACACTTAATACTCCAATCCAGGTGCTGAGTTAATGTGATTGTGTGATTCCGGCTCTTTACCTTGGTCTGGCAGGGTCTGTTCATGCCCATTTGGAGGTTCATGAGGTCACCGAGGGGTTATAAGGAAATAGCTTGGATGCTTGGCTCCCTGGCTCGGGTCGGATGATATTGAGTTGGAGGACTTAGGGGAACAGGGAAGGAAAAAATACAAAAAGCTTGGCGTTGCTCCCTTAGCCTCCTAGCTTCCTCCGCTGACTCATTTGGGGAACAAAAACACAGGAAAAAAATACAGAGTACCTGCGCCTTATTATAATGACAAAGGGGACTTTAGAGCAGGCTGGGAAGCCAGTGACTAACTCATTAAGACTTGAGACCAGGTGGGAGACCAGTACTTGTTGTTATTTTGTAACATTTCTGAAAACCCGTCTTCTAATTCAGATTTTAAAACACTACTTAAGAGAACTTTAATAAAAGATTGATTGGAAAACAGTATGGTAGTCCCTCAAAAAATTAAACATAGAATTACCATATGATCCAGGAATTCCACTCCTGGGCATATACCCAAAGGAACTGAAAGCAGAGCCTCAAACAGATATTTGTCCACCCACATCCATAACAGCGTTATTTACGATAGTCAAAAGGCAGAAGCAATCCGTGTCCATCAATGAATGGATAAATAAAATGTGGCATATACATACAGCAGGATATTATTCAGCCTTACAAAGAAATGAAATTCTAGCATATGCTACAGCATGGATAAACCTTGAAGACATTATGCAAAGTGAAATAAGTCAGACATAATAGTGATCCCACTTAAATGAGGTACCTAGAGGGATCAGATTCAGAGACAGAAAGTACAATAGCAATTGCCAGGGGCTGGGAGGAGGGCGGGATGGGTTATTACTGTTTAATGGGCACAGTTTCAGCTTAGAAAGACAAAAAATTTCTGGAAATGGATGATGGTAAGTGTTATGCAACATTGTGAATGTACTTAATGCCACTGAACTATATGCTTCAAATGGCTACAATGATAAATTTTATTTTATGTACATTTTAGCACAACGAAAAAGGAAAGATTAATGCCAGGCAGTGTTTTGAGAGATATATATAGTATTTAACAAAGAAGAAAAATTCAAAGTGCTCCACCCATATGTCCTTTGGCCTTTAACTCCATTGTGACATCTTCCAATTAGGACTCTATTATTGAGAGTACAGTAAACAGGATGCTCATTGTGGCGGGAACTGGATTTCTGGGGAAGGATCCTGGATTTAATCTTTTTAGGAAAAATCACATAACTCTGATGTATTATTAGTATCTTAATGCTGTGAGTTGTTTTAAAGAGACAGTGCTTTTCTCAGCTGCCACCTGGAGGGAAGAAGTGGCTCAGAACTCAGGAATGGTCACTGGTGAGCACACCGGAGAGACGGCCTCTTCCTGCCACTCTGTGCGTAACAGCTTTGTTTCAGAGATAGCCTTATCTTGTTACGGAAAGCACAGGAGAGAAACAAGGGCCCCTTCCTACCAAGGTTGTGGAGAGGGTAAACATGAAATCAACGTATATGAAAGTGCTCAGCAAGTGCCTAGTACACAGCAGACACCCAAGGAACATTCTAGAACTTACGCTGTAATTGTCTACTACATTCTAGGTATTTTCAGATTCATTCAAAAATCCTAATTGAGCATGTATTATGTGCCTGGATCCCTACAAGTCATACATGATAAAACAGTCAATAAAATTAATTTTCTGCTTTCATGGTGCTTGCATTCTAGTAGGAGGGCAGAGGATATACAATAACCACACACTGCCAGTGGAGGTAGGGGATAAAAGAAAGATAAAGAAGGAAAGTAAGAGGACAAGAGAGTGGGGGGTGGGAGGGTGGTCTTTTATCTGGGGCAACCTGGGAAGACTTTTAAAATCAGATGACATTTGAACAGAGACCTGAAAGGCAGGTAGGGGGGTTTGCATTTGGATAGATGAGTGAAGGGTGGTCTGGGCAATGGGAGGAGCAAGCAAAATTTCCTGAGATGGGGACATGCTTAGAAAGTTCCTGAAATTGCATGGAAGCCAGAGTGGCTAGAACAGAATAGGAGAGGGTGAGAGTATTGGAATATGAGTTCAGCAAGGTATGTGTATGTGTGTGTGTGTGCACATCTTGGGGAGTGTGTGCAGTCATATAGAGGATGGCTCTGGAAACTTCTTCTGCAAAGGGCCAAGAGCAAGTATTTCAGACTGTGGGCCCCATAGTCTCTGTTGCAGGCATTCAGCTCTGTTGTTGTAGGCTGAAAGCAGTTATAGACTGAAGGTAAGCACACGGACAATAAAAATCCAACAAAACAAGTAGTCTCTTAAAGGCCATGGTAAGGCCTTCAGCTTTCACTAAGACAGACAGGGTTGAACAAAGGAGTGACAAGATGTGACTTCCATTTAGAATGATCACTTTGGAAACCAGGTGAATCCTAAGGAGCCTTTACAATACTGAGGGGAGAGATGTTGGTAGTTTGCATTCAGACTGAGTAGGAGGATATATTTTGAAAGTAGAGCCAAAGTAAGTTGCTGACAGATTGGACTGGGGTATGAGGGAGAGGAGTGGGGGACAACAATCAGCTTTATAACCTGGAAAAGGGGCAGAATGAATGAAGCTGCCCTTGACTGGGTTGTGAAAGACTGCAGGAGGAAGAACTTTGGGGAGAAATCAAGAGTTCACATTTTCACAAGTTAAGTTTGAGATGCCAATAAGCGTAGAAGTGGAGACGGCAAGTGATAGGTGAGTTTGACCTTCTTGGGGAAGATCAGAACTGGACACATCAGTGAGGAAGTCACTGGTGTGGGGGTGGGACTGAAATCAATGGGACTGGATGGAATCAGGCCACATGAAAGATTAGCGAGATTTATCACATGGAGTGTGTGGTGCATCCTGAACAACAGGACCACGCCATGGTTAAGGTTTAGGCCCTGGAGCAGGTTAGCCTCTGGGTAAACCCTGCCCTGGCCACATACTACCTATACGTTCTTAAGCAAGTTAGTCAGTCTCCCTAGGCCTCAATCTACTCAACTGTATCCAACTCATAAAGTTGGTGTGAGGATGATAACACCCAATACTTGCCAAGCACTCAGAAAATCATGCCTCATCCTCCTGCTTAAAACCTGTAATGACCTCTCTTGCTCTTAAAACAAAGTCCCTAATCCCTGGCATGGCCTCCAAGGTGCCACCTGCTCTTGGCCCCTGCTGGCCTCTCCAGCTTCCCCTGCCCGTCTCCCTCTCAGTTTCTGGGTTCCTCACACCTGATCTTGGTTCTGTTCCACAGCCGCACCACAACATTTGCTCCAAACTCTTTTCTCTCTCCTTTTCTCCTGGCTCTTATTCATCCTTTAAATTTCAGCTTAAACGTCACTTCCTTGGCTAATGGTTCCCTGGAGAAGCTGACAGCATCCCAACATTTAGCAATCCCCTGCAGGCACACCTCTACTCAAGGTGAAAGTAGGATTCCCTTGCACTGCCATTAGTGGATGTTATGGTGAAGTCTACTCTACCCACCATCAGATGGACAGGGAAAGGAAACCAATATTTTTTAAAGTGTCTATTTGATTCCAGGTACTATATTATGCACTTTCTATACATTTTATCAATTAAACTTCCAAAAACTCAATAAGGTAAATATTATTATCCTTCTTTGAGATGTGAAGAAGTGAGGATCAAAGATGTTAAGTATCTTGTCCAAGGCCACAAGCAAGCAGGTGATGAAGCTGTGCTTTGAACCCCAGTCTGTGTCCTCCCTGACCTGCTCTCCTTCCCCCATACCTCACAGCACTGACAGATGGATTCTATTTATGCAAAACCTTGTAGCCTGAATCCTGGGACCAGAACAAGAGCTATTATTATTTGCCTGTAGTTATCCATTACTACAATATTGCCTATAAAAAGTAATAATAAAGATAGTAGGGAAAAGCCCCACTCCCTTCTATTTTCTTTTCCTTAGTGCCTTTATTGAGAAGGCCCTTTGGGCTAAATTCTCTTTTCATGATCCTGTAGGTGGTTCTGCACTGAAGCTGACCCAAGCAGCCGTCAGAGGAAGGAGCCACCCTTTGGCCGCTGGGGATAAATAAGAAAGTATGTCACACTTTTGTTACAGATGTTAAAAGAAAATTGCTGCATAAAAACAAAAACAGAAAGAAAAGAATAAAAGAGACTCTGTGCCATTTCCACTGGTTTTGCACCACAAAGTAGAAAGGTGATAAGACTTGGAATCAGCACCCCCACAGTTTGAGCCCTTATTTTGTCACTTTCTGGTTGTGCGACCACAGGAAAGCTCCTCTCTTCCTTCTCTGAGTCTCACTTTAATCAAAATACCAACTTTGCCCAGTGGTTATGGGGCTTAACTAAGAAAAGGAATATGAAAGGGCTCCTGCTTTCAACCGCTCATCTTGTTAAACTTTCCATACATGGTGCAAAATGGATGCTGAATGAATTTAAAAGACTTGAAATATGAGCCTGGAGAGGACTTCTGTATCACGTGGATCAGACCATCAGCATCTCAGGAGGCAGGGAGTCAAGTACAGATGTTCTCAGTGACGACCTGAAAGAGTGGTTTTGATCTGGCACAAGGTATAATCTCCATAGCCCTCAGTTACCTCATTTACTGAATGATGTGACTGGTGATTCTTCTATACGTCTATGTGCCATGGGCCCCAGAAGACAATCACTTGAGATTTTTTTCTACATTTGAAATTTATAATTCTACAGAAAAAAAAAAATACTTATTTTAATCTAGGTCCTACAGCAGGCATTTTGTTCTTTCCCATCATTTAAATTGTTGAAAAATGTTTGTGATGCTATTTAGCCATTATGTCCATTTGTATTTATTACGTGTCTTTGTTCAAACATACTGGGAATAGTAGCATCCTGGAGGCTGGTTGCTTTCTTTCCAGGGCTATGCCTGTAATTCAGATAAACACCACTAGGTGGAGAAGTCTCAGACCATGCTATGTTCATCCAAAAGCATTTCTCTAGTTCTTCATGTTGGAATCTACTTAACATGAATAATAAATTCTAAAAAAAAATAGTAACATGTAGGGCCGGCCCGGTGGTGCAGCGGTTAAGTGTGCACATTCCGCTTTGGCAGCCTGAGGTCCGCCGGTTCATATCCCAGGTGTGGACACGGCACCGCTCATCAAGCTATGCTGTGGCAGGTGTCCCACATATAAAGTAGAGGAAGATGGGCACAGATGTTAGCTCAGGGCCAGTCTTCCTCAGCAAAAAGAGGAGGATTGGCAGATGTTAGCTCATGGCTGATCTTCCTCAAACAAAAAAAAACAGTAACATGTATTTATTAGGATAGTTTGGTTCTAATAGCCACCAATAAATTCCATTTTCTGAGCTTCTAGAAGTGTGAATATGCTTTATTCTCTTTATTCTGACTTATCAAAACAATATCAGTATTTAGAAAATAGTGCCTTTAGAGAACAGATATCCCCACACCCCCTAATTAGGAAAATCAATTGATTTAGTCACCTTACATATTTCCATGTATTATGTCTCAAAAACCAACCCATGATAACCAGAATCACCTGAAGAGCAAGCGGACTTGATGATATTACTAATATTATTAACTAACATGAGATATCAGAGAGTACTCGGTAAATAGTGTATGCTCAATAAATAGAGCACACACTATGAGCGAGGTATCTCCACCTGCCTAATTCTTAATTCCATAAGTATTTATTGAGTACCTACTATACATCAGGCAATGTGCATATTGAGGTTAAAAACAACCACCACCACCACGGCCTTAAGCTTATATAGTCTACTGCAGGGATACATACATTACATAATTAAATAATAAATAATTATTAGGGAAATCATTGCTATGAAAGAAAAGAAGAGAGGGGCTGGCCCGGTGGCACAGCGGTTAAGTTCACACGTTCCACTTCTTGGCGGACCAGGGTTCGCCGGTTCGAATCCTGGGTGTGGACATGGCACCACTTGGCACCATGCTGTGGCAGGCATCCCACATATAATGTAGGAGAAGATGGGCATGGATGTTAGCTCAGGGCCAGGCTTCCTCAGCAAAAAAAGAGGACTGGCAGTAGTTAGCTCAGGGCTCATCTATCTTCCTCAAAAAAAGAAAAGAAAAGAAAGAAAAGAAGAGAAAGCATGACAGAAAATAATGGGGAAGGAACTACTTAAGATGAGTGACAGAAAAGATGTTTCTGATGAGGTGCCAACTAAGCTGAGACCTCAACAATGGGAAGGAGGCAAATATGCATGTTCTCCTTAAGAATATATGTAAAATCTATGAGGCAGTAAAGAGCTTGGAGTGTTTTAGAGAATTTAATAATATCTACATGGCTGCAGGAGAAGAAATAAGCCATAGAAGAGTGAGTGCAAGATGTGCTTGGAGAAATAGGCAGGGGACAGACCATGAAAGGACTTAATCCTTAACAAGGAGGTTACAAGAAACAGAACAGGAAGCTTCTGAATGCTTTTCAGTAGAGGGGTAAAATGACATATGTTTTAAAATGATCACTCAGTGCTGCTGCAGAGAGACTGTACTGGGCTGGGTTCAGTATTGGAGGAGACCAATGAGGAGGATGTTTTTTGTTTTCTTGTTTGTTTTTCAGTGACTCATGATTCAGGCTCCAGCAAGGAACCGATGGCACTTTCGAACAAGAATAATTTGGGAGTTTAATACAGGGTAGAGGTAGAGGTGGGGTATAAGGAAGCCAGAAGAGGGCAGTGCCGTACCTTGGGGACAAGGAACAGTAGACAGCCATTACTAGACCACACACAAAGGCACAAATGGATGGAAGGGTAACTAGAGCATGGAGACAGAGGGCTGCCTCCTGGCAGGAAATGAGACTTTCTTTTGAGCATCCTTGCAAGCTTGTTGCAATCTTGAAAGAAAGGAGCCCATGGAACACACACCATGACCTCACTGTTCTCCTTCCCTCCAATTTCCTGCTAGTACTGTCGATGAACTGAATCCAACCGGAAGCCCAAGGGCAACAGGGCTTACTGATGGAGCTTATTTAGACCAGCCTGCTGAAGAACAGAGCCGGATGGAGAAGGGTGGAGAATAGAATTGGAAGGGAAATAGAAAATATGCCACCCAGGTATGGTGGAGATGAAGGCAAATGAAAGAATTCAAGATATGCTTGGATATAGAATGCCCACAAGGTGCAGATACATTCTATATGGAAAGCAGAGGAGAGAGAGGCATTAACTATGAATCTTAGGCTTCTATTTGGAGTCATGGGCTTGATTAGGGTGCCATTTACTAAGATGTGGTAGACTTGGGGTCTAACGGATTCTTAAGAAACTCAAGATTCATAAGCATGTGAAGTGTAAGATGTTTGGGAGGCATTCAAGTGGAGATGTCAACTGGGCAGGTGGATAAACAAGACCATATCTCAAAATACACATCTAGGCTGGAGAGAGAAACTTGAGAGTTGTCAGCATATACACAGTGTTTAATGAGATGATAATGGCTCTTATCTAGAGACATTATAAAGAAAAGAGAGAAGAGGATCTATTTTCAAGTTCTGAGATCAGACAGAGGAGAAGAAGCCAGCAAGAAGACTGAGCAGGTGTAGCCACAGTGGTGGAAAGAAAACCAGGAATGGGTGAGGTCACAGAAATTAAAAGAAGAGTACGTTTCAGGCAGGAGGATGGGCCAATTGTGCTGAACGTACAACTGAAATGACAGCAGTTCAAGACCAGATTCAGTAAGTGGATCAGGCAGAAGCCAGAATAGATTGTTTATAATAAGCCTGTGGTACAGGTTTCATTATATATATATATATTTATTTTAACAAATGAAAAGAATAATGCTGAGATAAATTAAGTAGCTCTTTCACTTAGTTACTAAATATTTGGATGCAGGCTTTTGATCCCAAAACCCATGCTCTTTCCATTCTGCTGAGCAATGCTCCAACTCTGTGATTCATGCTACACAGGGAGAAGCTTGGAAGGAGCTGTCAAGTTAGCAGCTCACCCCAGGTTTCTCCCAGATCTGACCTTCTCTCAGCTCTGGCTCCTGAAGGCAAGAGATGAGGAAAGGCTTCCCCTCCAAAGTGGAAAAAATAACATAAAATAAGTGGCAAGATATTAATCTTGAGACCATTTACAGAGAGGTGTTAAGTGCCCCCATTGGCATTAACAGCAATGAGCTTGGAATATCACTTGTACAGCAAGCTGCTTAGCTCTGCAGATAACAAGTCACAGCAGGCCTTCTTGGGTTGCAAATGTAGTCACTGTTTGCCAGTTAACTCTTTCCCACATTGCTTTTTATATAACCAGCCAGGGAGCTTTGCTGAGACAGCATGATCTGCTAGCAAACAGCCCCAGACGGGAGTTGGAAGAGCTGATGTGATAGAAGTAGTAGTGGTAGTAACAGACAGTAGTAATAATGGTAGTAGAACAGTCATTAGTAAACCTGAGCCCTTGGAGGCTCTCTATTTTCTGAAATAAATTTCTGAGCTTAGTATGAGTCAATGTCATAGGCAAGACATCATTCTTTCATCTCAAGAAATTTCAATTTGTCTAAGTTGTTCTGAGCATGCTAAATAAAATATTCTGTGGTCTTTCCAAGTAGACTGCAGATTGTCCTTACATCACGTGTGATGCCACAGACTAGATTGCTTCAGGAGCAGTTGGTTTTGTGTCCTGAAGAGAGTTGTTACCTCTTCTGCTAGAATCATGACTTCCAGCAGGTGAAATATAGGGATCTAATGGATGTCTTTTGCTTGCTTGACTTTCGAGCAACATTTGACATGGTTGACATCTCACTTTCATAAAACATGTTTTCTTTTGTCTTTCTGATACACAATTTCCTGGTGTTCCTCCTACCTCACTCTTTATTCTTTCTCAGTCTCTTGTGCTGGCTCCTCCTCTTTTCCTCAACCCATAAATGTTGAAGCATCCTGAGGTCTGTCTTAAACTCTCTTTACTTCTCCATCTATTCTTCTCTCGATGGAGGGTGCTGATTTAATTTATCATTCAAAATCACCTTCATCCACTGTGAGGGAGCTAAAATGCTAAACCAGGCAATAAGTATTATAGGACCACAGATGTGTTTCTAGGTGACCACATCCTCTACGTGGCAAAGATTCTTAAACAGTTCTCTACAGACTCTGGACTCATACTCAGTCGTCAACTTGATATTTCCACTTGGATTCAAATAAGCACCTCAAGTGTAACAAGGGCAAAACAGAATTCTTGTGTTTATTCTTGCCAACCTGTTCCACCTTAGTCTCTCCTGTCCCAGTAAATGGCTCCATCACTCATAAAGCCAGTCATTATCTTTGATTTCTCTTTCCTCCTTCCCCATATCCAATTCACCAGCAAGTCCTATTGACTCCACTACCATCTTGGATAAAGCCACCACCACCTCTTGGCTACATACTGCAATGATATCTTAACTGGTCTTCCTTCTTTGATTATTGGTTTTCTATAAACTATTCCCCAGACTTTGAATAAAACACATGCTCCTAACTTTGATGTGCAAGATTCTCCATGTTTTGGCGCTCTCCCACCTCCCTAGTACCACTTCCTTTCCCTTCACCTCTTATCTACTCTGCTCCAGTCTCACTGGCCTTCTCAGCACTTTGAAGTAGCCCTTCTCCCTACCTTGCAAGCTCTGGTCCTCAATGGCTAGCTTCTTCTTGACATCCAGAGTTCTGCTTAAATGATGCCTCCTAAGGGAGACTCTCCACTGGGGTTCCTCATCTGAACCACAGAACACAGCAAATGATTTCAATAACTTTTCCTCCGAATTTTCTCAAGGATTGTGTATTACTAGCACCACTCCAGATGCACAGAAGAGAAGTTAGTTAACTATATCCAATGTATGCCTTAGAGTAGTTGGACTTAATTCTCTAGGGGAACCCCTCTGAATAAGGCAAAATATGCTCTCTCATCTCCTGTTATTCTTCTTCTAAAAGTGGTTATTACTGTCTGGTATTTTTCCTCATTTATTTACTTATTTGTTTATTCCCTATTTCTTCTGCCTAGATTATACACTCCTGAAGAGTAGAGACTGTCTATTCTCTTTGCTGCATAATATGCATTCAGTAAGAATTTGTTGTAGGTAAGTAATGGAGATACAATGAACCAAGATGGAGAACTCAGGAGGATGAGGACTTCTCTCAAATCTTTCTAAGGCTGGGCTTCTCTTCCATTTCATTTTTCTTTTTTTGCATTATACCATGCTATGTATTTTTTGATAGTCCTCATCAAAACTCACAATTATTTCATTGTTATATGTGCTTATTGTTTCTCTCTTCTCCCTAGAATATGAGCTCCATATAATGAGAGACCGTATCTGACTTGCTGTTCTATGTATCCCCAATATTTCACCCAATGCCTGGCAATATAGCAGTTTTATTATTTAAATAAATGTAAAGAGGGCAAGTCTCTGGGTAAAGAGACTCTGGTCCAGGCTGAGCTTAGATCAACCTTGCTGCAGACTTTTGAGCTTGTTGCTAAGCCTGTATGTGTCAGATTTCCGCATGTGTAAAGTGAATACCCATTAAGACCCACCTTATAAAGCATAAGGAATAAATCATTCTACACATAATTATTACATGCTGTCTTAGTCTGAGTTCCCCAGAAGCATTCTCTGAAACAAGGATTCTAGCGCCACTAATTTATTTGACAATGAATGCAACACTGGTAGAGGAGTGGGGAAAAAGAAGATAACCACCAGTGTGGGCAATGGAGCTTGATCCCACTGAATAAATGGGGAAACAAGGTAGAACGTGAGCCTCAGATTGATCCCACCAAAGAGAAATGGAGCTGGGGTATTTATACAATGGTCAATCTTTGATTGAGGGCTGTTCCAGGGGCTATTCATTTCCTGGCACTTCAGGCTGCCAGGAGGGTGGTGAACCTAGCTCTAAGAGAAAGCTGTTAGGCAGAGAAATACAGGAGCTGCAGGTGGAAGCTGGTCCCGTGAGCACTGAAGTGGTAAGGGCACTGGGATATGGGGTATGAGGGGTGCTTCCAGAAGCATCTGCTCCAAGTGTCTACTGTATGTCAGCAACAGCCCAGTATCTAGCCCAGTAACCTACATTTAGCAGGAACTTGCTTTTATTCACAAACCCTCTGAAATGTTATACAAACTATAGATAATTATACATTTTTAAGGGAAAAGTTGCTAAACTTTAATCAGATATTCAGAAGTATTTATGACCCCAAAGGGTCAATGGTATATGACACTATCTGACTTGAGATTTGTCCCTTTTCCCTTCACCCATTTGAAAACATGTTGAGTGCACCACAGAGCAGACATGAAGGCCATTCCTACTGACAGCCTCACAGCAATCTCAGGGGAAGTTTCAAGACTCTCCCCACCCATGAGAGTGGAGATTTGAGCCAAGTTTACCCAGTTTTCTGGGGCAAGAGGCACCGCCCCAGTAGACATCTTCTACACATGTCAAATGAAGATAACAATCTCTACCTTATAAGGCTGTTGGAAGAATTAAATGGCATAATGAAAGTAATATATTTAACTATCTAACATAGGCCCTGGTACCACAGCTCCTAGAGGGCAAATGCAGAGATCAAATTTTTATTCTTCGTTTATATGTCTAGAATCATTGGACACATCAATACATGCTGAGCTGAAATTTAAGTAGAGGGAAATGAGTGACAGGGTGAGTAGGCATCTGGACCACAGCGAGTTTTGGCCTCTTGGATATTTCCAGAGAAGGCATTTAAAGGTAATACACACAGAAAGTGCATTTATTGCATTAGCAGGCTGGTGTCACTGGGCTTGGACTCTCCAAGTGCTTAAATGACCCTCTGATAATGGAGACAGCTGGAAGGTCAGACATAAGGAGATGCTTCAGATGCATTTCCAAATATTTCCTTGCTGCAGGAGGTGGGGTCCAATAGAAATTGATTTCCTGACACTTGCCTAAAGGATGCCAAGTCCACATGCTCAGCTGAAAAGATTTCAATCTTAGGTACATTATCAAAAAAAAAAAAAGTGGCTTGGCTGGTACTTTTTTGTGCTGTCTGCATATTGGGCAAAGAGCCACCTAGAGAAGGTAAATGAATTCATAGCCTTGTAGACTCATGGGCTAGAAGTATTTTCAAACAATTGCTTAGAGGCATTGCAATAGCCTGGGGAAGAATCTGGGCTTTAGTAACCAGAAGGTCTAGGTATAAATTCTGGCCTGGTACTTATTCTATGGGAAGCATTAGACCAAATTGCCCTAAGCTTCATGGTTCTTACAAGAAATCAAATCCAGGTTGTGAAGATGAGCAGCGTGTGTGCACATGTGCGTGCCTGCAAGTGTATGTGCATGTGTGTGTAGAGAGAGCAAAAATGGTAGTTGTGATGAGTATCGAGCCCAGCCCTTACTTGGAGATTTTACAGCTGAATCAGTGAGGAGAGGAGGAGTTAGGCTAATTGCCTCCGTCAGGCTTATAAGTAAGCAAAATAGAGCAGAGTTCAGCAAAATACTGCCCACAGGCCAAATCTGGGCCTGTCTTTGTAAATGCCGTTTTATTGGATGACGGCTACGCCCATTCATTTCTGTAGTGTCTATGGCTGCTTTTATGCTAACAGCAACAGACTTGAGTAGTTCTGACAGGGACCATATGGGCCACTGGCCTAAAATATTTGCTATCTGACCCTTTACAGAAAATATTTGTTTACCCCTGAAATGGAAGATAAGTGACATTCACATTACCAGCTGGTGAGCTGCTGTCCTTGCGCCCATCTTTAGCGCCTGCATCTTCCAAAGCTAAGAACTTTTCTTTTTCAACATGGTGAGAAATATTAACAGAATTGACCCTGAAGGAGCCTCAGACTTTCATCACTCTTGCTACCCACATTCTTCCTTCTCCTCCATCCACCCCCATCCCCTCATCATGACCCCCAATTCTCTCTCATCCATTTAGCAGGGTGGGATATAGATCCGGACCAAGTTGCTCAACCAGAGTGTGCGGTCCCCCTGTAACCATGGTGTAGTATGAATGACCCCAGGCACTCTCCCCGGAGTATCAATTTTATAGAGAATCAGGTAAAATGTTATCTTTTTATAAAAACAAATATGAAGCTTTGAAGATGAAGCATGGGACTGCAAAAAAACTCCCAATCTGCTTTTGGTCCCCAGAATATCCTCCCCAGGAGGGACATGCTCACCCTTCTCTGTGTTGGGATTTTTAGAAGAGAAACTTGACAAGTGTTCTCTTTGTTGGAACCTGACATGTCAGAGTCAGATAGACCTGCACTTGACTTTCTGTTCCATGGCTAACTGGCTGTGTGTCTGAAGTGCTCCAAGACACCCACAGCTTCCCATTCTACAAAGTGAGGGGGAAGGGTAACTTCCTCGGAAGGTGTGGGTGACAGTGAGCAGAGACAATGCAGACAATTCCAAACAATGGTTCTCAAACCTGACTGCACATGAAAACCACTTGAGGAACTTTCTGGATGCCCACGCCCCACCCTCAGACTGATTAAAACAGAACGGGGAGTGGTGACTAGCACTGGCTTTTTTTTTTTTCTTTTTTTGAGGAAGATTAGTCCTGAGGTAACAACATCTGCTGCCAATCCTCCTCTTTTTGCTGAGGAAGACTGACCCTGAGCTAACACCTGTGCCCATCTTCCTCTACTTTATATGTGGGACTCCTACCACAGCATGGCTTGCCAAGCGGTGCCATGTCCGCACCCAGGATCCAAACCAGCGAACCCCAGGCCGTTGAAGTGGAACGTGCGCGCTTAACCACTGCACCACCTGGCCAGTCCCTAGCACTGGCATCTTTCAAGTTTCTCCAGGTGATTCTATTGTGAAGCCTTGTTAAGAAAAGACTGATGTGTATAGAAGTGTCAGAACGGCAGTGACTCATAACCGGTCAATAAATGGGAGTTTAAAGTGGGGTTGGGCAGAAGGCATTCACCTGGGACTGCCTACTCCCCTGCAAGCTCCAACGTACCCCCGGTGTGGCAAAGAGGCTGAGGTTAAGGTGCCACCCCACCCATATCATATATTTGCATTACAGAGCCTTATGGTGCCCTTAAATCACACCATGGAGACAGCTTCTGGCTCTGCCTGATGCCAGCCTCGGGTCTAAGGAGGTGGCTGCTCCAGAGGTGTCTGGGCCTGAAAGTCCATTAGCACCCATTAATGCACAGGAACCCATGTCCTTCAAGGACCTGCCCTTTGGGGGCCCCCAACAACTTATGACATGCTCTGGAAACATTCTAGAGCTAATCAAGTCTGCCTCTTGCTTCATTCACCTGCTTGCTGTGGACATGGAGAAAAGTGTGTGTGCGTGTGTGTGTCTATGAATTGACAGACTCTTGACCTTGGAGTAAGAGGTCTGGCTTCCCTCCCATCTTGTCCTGGCCTGGGTTCCTAAATGAAGAGCCTGAGTCAGAGCTCGCAGCGAGGTCGTTGATCCGGGAGGTAAGCCCAAGGAATAAGAGTGAAGCTCCGGTGAATGAAACAGCACAGAAGGAACACAAGTGGGAAAATCTGCTGTCAATCTGGTTCCCACTGGGAGTGACTGTGGCTTAGTCTCGGCCCCATTTGAAATATCCACCTGGGGGATGAAAAGGGGAAGCATTTATCCAACAGTTCCAGCCCCTGTTTGGTCAGGGGTGGCTCTTCCAGCATCAATCTCTCAGACAGTCCTTAAAAGCTGCGCAATAGTCCTACTGTGAGCCCGAGAAGCCCCAGGCAGGAGGACGGCTCAGGAACAAAAGCTATTGAAACTATAAGGAACTGTTGGCACAGAATCCGGGGCTGGGAGGACGGGGAGTCATGTAAAAAGGTGCTTGATGTAGGTAAGCTAACGTGGCCCTACAGGGTCTCAAACCCAGGCTACCTACCTCAGAGTCCTCTGCTCCTCACCACTGAGCTGGGAAACGGAGATTCTGGACACAGCATTTCATCTTTCTGAGTTTTTGTGTCCTTGTCTGTAAGTTCTTGTCAATGAATGACCTCTGCCTCCTTCCTGGGCCATGACAAAGACAAAATGAGAAATGTGTGTAAACTATAAAGAGAAGTGCATATGAAAAGACTTATACATTTTTTTCAAAAGGCAAAAATATAAAAAAATAAATTCATCTGTCTATATATAATAGCACGTTCCCGGGTAGGAGAGGATAGGATGAACAGGTTTCCAAGCCACATCCATGACTTGGGTGGTTCTGCTTGAACAGACAGGCTGCCACAGGGAGCCTGGAGCTCAGGCAGGTTCTTCCCGGTTTGGGGATAGCCTTTCTCTGGGGTTCAAAGACACATCGAAGTAACCGGGGGCAGAACAGTTGCTGGGTGTGCCTCTGGTTGTCCTCGAGAAACAAAAGCTAAGACCCACGGTTCTTCTCATACGAAGTGAAGCAGCTTTGCAATGGAAAGACAAGACAGCAATCCGCCCGGAGCAATTATGTTTTCATGATTATTCCCAAGCTGCTGTGTCACAAATCACATTTTCCATCCCCGGGCATGTTGCTGCAGCGCGGCTCACTGCCGTTCCCATCATGCCACCAGCTGACCGCCCCAGCCAGCCCGGGGAGCAGCAAGCCAGTGGCTCATTAACCGCAATACCTGCCCTCAGATTGCAAACCCAGCGGAGCCGATGCTGTGTATCTAAGGAAATTCTCCCCATTTTGAAAAGGACTACAAAGTCCTTTTTACTCCCAAACGTCTGTTGGGATTTTTGTAGAAAGACAGACCATGAAACCCTCGAAGATTTTCGTGTCGACCTGCACTACAGCTCAGCTGAGAGCGCTGATCCTGGGCGTAGCTTTGACTCGTAAGCACAAACACAAACACACCCAGGCGCCTCGGCTTTAAAATATGGGGATTTAAAGCGCCAGGCCTGCAAGCGCGGGAGCGCCGCAATGCTCATGCCGCCATCATGTGGCTGGAGGAGGAACTGCTCCGTGAATGGACTCGGCCACATTCGATGTGGACCCATTTGTCGTTTCCTTCCTTCCTTCCTTTCCTCCTTTTCTTCTTCCCTCCTTCTTTCCTTTCTTCCTCCTTCCCTCCCTCCTCCTTTCTTCCTCCTCTCCCTTCTTCCTTTCTGTCCTTCCTCCTTCCTTCCACTGGGACAAACTCTGCGATACAAACATGCATTTGAAACAGCTCCTGCTTTTAAGCACTGTGGCGAAAGAGACAAGGTAAGGTGGAAGGGAAGTAGCTGAGTTAAGCGCACTGCTTGCCAGGCCCCTTTCCTGGGCTCCTGGGACTTTACGTGTATTATCGCAGTTAATTCTCACAAAAGCCCTGTGTGGTAGGCGGTGATATTGACAGAGTCGTCAAATGAAAGTAAGCGGGCACTCGACACATTCTTGATGACTCTGTTGTTAAAACAGGTTGGGTGAATTCAGTGTCAAATTGTGCAGCTCATATTAAGAAGAGCTGATTCCCAGAACTTCATAGGCTGTACATCTAGAGGGCACGGAACAAATTATGCTTTTGCTGACTTATTGCTTTGAATAAAAATCAGTATTTCACCCCCCCCCCCAAAACGCTTTAAAACTATGCCCTTATCCATTGTTCTGTTAGAGTGTCTTCTAATTCTTAATTTGTAAAAGCTCTTCGTATCCTGGCGACATTATCCTTTTGTGTGTTATAGGAGTTGCAAATACTTTCTCATAATCAGTTATTTGCCTTCTTTCTTTGTGGAGTTTCTTAACAGTTAGAATTTTTTTAATTATTAATATTAATTTTTAACGTAACTATAGCTGCTAATTTTCCTTTTCCTTTACAGCTTATGGGTTTCTCCATCTTGCTCAGGAAGGCGTCCTCCACCTCAAAGTATGAATATAGTTTTTAATATTATTTTTTTAAGATTGCCACCTGAACTCACATCTGTTGCCAAACTTTTTTTTTCCTTCTTCTCCCAAATCCCCGCAGTACATACTTGTATATTGTAGTTGTAGGTCTCTCTGGCTGTGCTGTGTGGGATGCTGCCTCAGCAGGGTCTGATGAGCGGTGCCATGTCTGTGCCCGGGATCTGAACCACCCAAGCAGAGCATGCGAATTTAACCACTTGGCCACGAGACCAGCCCCTTTAATATTATTTTTTAACAATTATTTATTTTTATGTTTACATTTAGTCCATGAGGATTTATTTTTATACTTCTTTTAACATAGCTTAACTTCACTTTGATCCAAATGTGAAATCAGTTGTCTCTGCACCGTTAAAATACAGTCTGTCCTTTCCCCACTGAGCTGAAATGGCACATTTATCATAGAGTGAGTGCACATTTATAGCTGGGTCCTGTCTATTCCACCAACATATTTATGCATCTCGACTACCATACCGCTTTCATCTGGTAGGACAAGGCCCCACCACTTACTACTTTTCTCTTACAACATATTCTTAGCCATTATTAAACATTAACTTCTACATCGTATATGTATACATTGTCAGTATTTTTATAGTAAACAGGCGTTTCTTCCATTAATAAAAACAGTCTTCATTTCTGTATCTTCTACAGAGCTTACATTGTTTCTTTGGGCACCTGGCGGAAGAGAAACGCCTCCCATTTGGTTCCTGTCATGAGAAAGGTGGAGCTGACCTTTGAACCTGCTAGAGGGAATCTGATTGGCCAGACTGAGTCAAGGTTTATTCCACTGTTGCAGGGGAGGGGGGTCTCAGGTACTATAAACCCACTGCCAGGGGTCCACCCCTCTTACTGAACAGTGGTTGTTTTCAGGAAATGGGGGTGATTGTGAAATGGGCAGAGAGTCTGAAGGTGTTTACTGTGTTCCTTAGCCCCAAATTCATTCAAAAATCATTTATGGATTGCTGTTTATATGCCAGGGCTTGGGACCAGGGAATCAAAAATAAATCTGTGACAGTCCTTGCATTCTAAGATCTCATGGTCTAGAAGGAATAGACATATATGAAGACAAAATAGGTGCCCTACTAGATAGAAAAGTGTAATGGGGGAGCTGGCCTAGTGGCCTAGAGGTTAAGTTCCTGGGCTCCGCTTTGGCAGCACAGCCCGACCTGTGTACCACTCATCAAGCCATGCTGTGGCAGGCGTCCTACATACAAAATAGAGGAAGATGGGCACAGATGTTAGCTCAGGGCCAGTCTTCCAGAGCAAAAAGAGGAGGATTGGCAGCAGATGTTAGCTCAGGGCTAATCTTCCTCAAAAAAGAAAAAGTGTAATGGAGACATGTATCTATTGTGCTGTGGTGACGTTAAGGGGGGAGCAGTGAAGTCCTCAGAGGTGAATCAAGGATGTGATCCGAGAGGAGTGGACACCGCGTGAGGGCATTGTGTCACGTTGCCCCTTCCTTCACAGGGGTCTCAGTCCTGGCTCAGCTCAGCAGTAGAAAGGTGTGTGTATCATTACTCTTGTGTGTGTACATGTGTGCAAGCCGACCTGGCTTCCCTTGCACAGGAGCCTAGCTCAGAGCCACAAAAGTTGCAGACTTAGGTTGAGAGAGTGATTGAAGGTTTGAGGAAGGAAGCAGCTCATACACGTCCTTTTCTTCCCTATCTTCAAGCGACAACACAGGCAAGCATGTCAGAAAAGACAAAGTTCCCGCTGTCCCAGGAAATGGGAGCGTATACACTGAATAAAGACTCTGCTTCATCCTGTACCACCTTCCGCCGCCTCCCCGCTGACACACAAGTGCTGTTTGTTTGAAAGTTTATCTCAACGGGAGATTTTAAGGAAGGGCTGCTTGACATCGCCGTAGATCCTGTGTTCTGCTTCAGCTGTTTTTTGATGTTTGTCCGTTCACACGGATGAAGTCATGAAGATTACGATCTAGGGCAAGATGATATTTTCTGCGGCAATTATTGTTCTTGGAAATAGGAGAGCAGAGTATGAGAGAATGCGAGGGATGGAAGGGATTAAGGCAGCCAACCAACACACCACTGGGTTAACCCCTGAGGGAAAAGAGACCCAGAGAGTGATGTGACTTGGCCAAGCTCACACAGCTGGTTCGTTCTGCACAGAATTATCTAAAGAAAACTCTTCCCAAAATGCTTCACCATCACATCGGTATGCGATTAAATGGAGGCCTCTTTTGATAGAGGCCATCACTTCTTTTTTCCCAAATATCGAGGACAGGGTTATTCACAATTTTTTGTATGTGAAAGTTTGCAAATATAAAATTCTGTTCAGGAGTGTGGAATGCTTCCAAAACCATAAAAAATATAGACTCTTCTCCAAAGTAAAGGTTTCAACCAAGGAAAGGCTAATCTGGTAGGAAATACTTATTCCCCACTTCACAGGTCTCCCTGAAGGAAACTTCCCCTTAAATACTCCTGTCCCTCTGCCTATTGTTCCCCAGAGAGAGCCCCCAAAGTCATCTAACTGGAGAGTTTGGGACATAGACCATCCTTCTGTTCCCCTTTAACATTCCATAGCTGCTTGCAGAGGGCAGCTGTGTTCCTTGCCATGTAGGATAAGATCTTGCCACAAAGAGAAAAATGTCTTTTTTTCTAGCACTGTCAGTGGCCAGGTGGAAAAGTCAACCAATTTTACCAAGCCCATTATTGCCTCAATCTCCAGTATTCTTTCTGTCAGTATTAAAGCTGGCATTTTGTTCTCCTTCTGTCAACCCTCTTGGGTCTCCTGTTGATTTAGACTTCCGACAGGGATAAAGGGCATGCTGCATTCACCCGATCCATCAGCGAATGTCAACATGCATTAGCAGTAGCTAATTTAAAGACTGCGTAGCATCCTCAAGATTTCTACAAGTGTCAAGTTGATCCACAATTCCATGGGAAATGTAAATGCTTTACTTCATCCCCGTTGAAAGATGTCTCAAAACTCAACACCTTTTTTTTCTATACTTTTTAGACAGTAGCACAGCAGAATGTATGACTGATGAGAACTGAACTCAGCCTTCAAAACCAGTCACTCGAAAGAGAAGAGTCCAAGAGCCAAGCAAAACCTGGGAGCTTGAGGGAATCTCATGGGCTTCTTTCCCGGATGCTTGGGTTATTTCCTCTGCCTCCTCGAGTCTCACAGAATCTCAGAGTTGGGAAGGTTCTCGAAAGTCATCTAATGCAAACCACCTTGAGGGATTTGAAGTCCTGCTACAATAACCCCTGTAAGCATTTATCCAGGCTCAGCTTCCCCACTGCCGGAGAACTGGAGTTTAACAAAACCAAAGGTAGCCCATTCCATCTTTGAACAAATCTATTTGTGAGGAAGTTTTGTTGCGGTCGATGGTTGGTTTTTCATAGCCTGCTGTAAGTGGCCCCCCTGAACCCCAACTAAATTCTACTCTTTGTAGGACCATCCTGCAATTCATCAGTTCATAGATACGTATTTGTTTACATTTTATCTCTGAACTTGGAGTGCTTCTTAACAATCGAAGGCATCTTTGACTGTGCTTGGCTGGGCAGTGGATGTGACATATATGTTGTTTGTGCATGTGTGAGCTTGGCTGTTCCTCGGAGTGTGGTGAAAACCACCGGCTCTCAACATCTCAGTCATCAAACCATTGAAGTACTGTTATAATAAGGAACAGAAGTCTTTTTTGGGACCTAAAAAAACCTTAACAACTTAAACTTTCTGAAAATCACAACAGCACCAGCATCAAAACGTTCAGAAGGCATCTTGAAAAAAAAAATGGTGAAGACCATAGTAGAGCATTCTTCAACAATGTGTATTACAATGTTCTTATAAAGAGAATAAAATTAATGGCATCATACAACAAATGGCTTAACTGATGTGCCTAATACATTAAGTGCAATAACAATTTAGAAAATGAAACATTTGTTGTTGATCTATGATGTGCTAGTAACTGCTAAACCCTGTCTGTATTTTATTCCACTTAATCCACATAGGAACTAATGAGGTAGTTAGTACAGGCACACCACCCTTTATCCAAAACTCTCGGAGCAAGATGTATTTTGAAATTCATAACTATTTTTATTATTTTAGAAAGGTAATATAGTGTATATGTTGTAATTAATCTGATACCATCAGCAGGACCTGGGATATGCGTTTTAATCAAACACATTAATATTTTACAACAAAACACATGCATATTCACACAGAGTAGGATAAAGACAGACTATAACAAGCCTCATGCCAGCTCAGGTCAGGTTTAGCTGCCAAATGAGTTTGTCATGGACTTATGAAAATATGTTCTGTTTTCAGATATATTTGGATTTTAGGAATGCAAATGAGGCATTTTGGATTTGTATTACTATTTCCATTTGGCAGGTAAAGAAATTGAGACTCCGGAAGTAGCTTCCCTGAGGCACATAGCTCAGAAGTGTGGAGTGGTGTGAGACACAGGTCATCCTCACTCCATAGCATACCGTGCATCAGGGTCTTACCCATGATGCTCAGTGGCCTCGAGGGAACATCCGTGTGTCAGATGGTTGAGGACCACAACCATGGCCCCCAAGTCTTCTCTTCTGTAGACTGAGCACCTGCATATTACCACTGTCTCAAGTCTTCTTGCCAAAATGGCCTCTCTCCTTTGAACACAGCTGTTCCCCTCAATTCCTCTTTAACCACCATAGCGTGAACAATTTCATATCACACAGCAGAAGATTCATCTGCTAATAGAAGAACGGAAGGGTGTGGTGAGCAATTCCACTCTATGGCAGCACCAGCCACTTGCTCAGTGGATTAAAACAAAATCAAAAGAATCCATAAGCAGATGAGGTGACCTCTGCTTTTATAGTGCTTGTAATTTTAGAGGGAAAAGATAAAAGAGAGAGCCATCATTGCTTCCAAACTCAGGTTTGAGAAACTTCCATCCCAGTTCTATTGAAATCACAATTCCTCATATAAATTCCCCTGGAGAAGTCACAAATATCATAGGAATTTTAACAATAATTGAGTACAGGCTCTGTAGCCAGCTTAATCTGCCACTTGAATCCCATTCTGCCACTTCCTAGCTGGGTAACTTTGAGAAAATTACTTAACTTGTCTGTGCCTCAGTTTTTCCATCTCACAAATGAGGATAATGATGTTTGTGTGAGAATTAAATGACTTTACATATGTAAGCTCTCAAACTAGTATCTGGCCGTAATGAGGATTCAATGAATATGAACTTTTTATCATTATCATCAAAACATCATCATTATCAGCATGGATATATTTTAACCTATGGAACCATGGTCTCCTAGAAAGGAAAAGTGGCAGAAAGAAATTTAGGAGCCAGATCTGTCTTCCTCTGAAGCTCAGGATCTTAAGCATTAGGCTGTCCTGCTTTACATGCCCGGGAGTTGTGATGCTTGAAAACCAAGCTACCCATGAATTCTAGGGCCTTTCCAAAAGCCACTCCAAGGAGAAAAACCATGTCTTTTCCTGTCTCAGAATTAACGACTTGGTTCAAAACAAAACAAATATGCATGGCCATCTCCATGGAGTCTCCTTGGTACATTAAAGCAGATTATATCTGCCCCAACACCAGCATTATTAGGCTTTACTATGGGTAAGAATTCATGTGGTGCTCTCTAAAGAAACAATGGTGGCTCAAACAGTCTATCTTCAAAGAGATCTCACCCTAGTAGAAGTTACAATGTGTATACAAATAGTTTAGAATACGGTGATATACATATGGTGTATGTTCAGACGATAGACTCTTGGCACTTTGTACTTAATACTTACTTGCTGCATCTGCGTCTGAATTTATTTGTTCACAGAAGATGATTTTTGTTTATTTTCTCCTATGGATTCTTGGATCTTTCAAGGAAGGGGCCATATCTTGCTCATTTCTATATCCACATTGTCTACAAAATGAATGCTTGATCAGGAATGAATGAACGAATGAATGAATGACATGTGTGGTCTGCAGAGCTTCTGATGGGATACAAGTAATTTCTATCATATTGATTCATGCTCCATAAACTGGCCTCTAGAGCCCGCTAGGCGTATACGCGGTACTCAGTACCTCCCACCTGTCCTTCCCTCACACTCAAACACACCCTCATCTGGCCATGCTGGGAAATGGTCCCTCAAGGGCTACAGGGAAGAGGCCAATCTAAGACCTAAAGGAAACAAAGGTGACTTCTCTTTTAATGGCCTCACCAAGGTGGGAATGGGAAATTGAAATAAAAGGAGCACTGTTCGTAAATGCACATTGCCCTACCAGCACAGGCAAGCCCTAGGGAGTGAACTTGTTTAGGTAGATGGAGTTAAATAAATTGTGATTTCCCCTACAGTCTTAGAGGAATTTTAAGGAGATTCCCACTGAGCAACTTTTTAAATGTGTGTTCGTGTATCACCCCCTCCAGGAAGCATTTCTCAGCTACTGCACATGCCATTCTGATCGTCCCCTCCTCTGACCTGCTAATGTGGTGGTGTAGCCTAGTGGTTGTGTTTGAGCAATGGAATCCATCCCAGGTTCAAATCCCTCTGCTCCGTATACTAGCTGTGTAATTTGTCGTAATATACCAAGCCTCTTTAAGCCTATACTTCCTTTAAAAGTGTCAATATCAGTAGCACCTAACTCGTAGAGATGTTGTAGAAATTAAGAGATAATATGCATGTAGAGTACTCAGTTCATTGTTTGACAGAGGTGTCTTAAAAATATTTAAAACTATTTATTATTATTATTATTTATTGCATTTATAACTATGTTGCATTGAATAATAGATGTTCCATAGGTTGTGATCTAAATATTTAATGCATATTTGTTTTGTCTTTTTGATGGCAATAGCTACATATCAAATTTCTGTTGTAGTCTCAGAGTGAGTAAGATGTTTTCAGCAAGATATGATGATTCTTGGCAAAACTGTAAAGCTGGTGAGAGCAAGCTGTGCAGTACAGTGGCAAGAATGTCTCTGAATGTTTTGTCTTCTTTGACCAATTGCCTACCCAAGCTGTCTCCTGCCTATCTCCAGGTGTAATCTTCTCCCAGGTCCAGGGAACAAATTGGAGATCGGATCCTATGAGTAGGTTATACTACATTGTAAGGGGAATAAAAGTTGCTGATCAGCTATGTTTATCATGGGGAGATTATCCTGGAATATCCAGGTGGCCCACTGTAATCACAGGGTCGTTAAATGGGAAAGAGGGAGTCAGAAGGATTCAAACCAGAGAGACGGCATCATGAGAAAAACTCACCGGGGTATTGCTGGCTCTGGAAATGAGAAAGGGAGTCATGAGCCAAGAAACGTGGGAGCCTTGAGAAGCTGGAAAAGGCGAGGAAACAGAATCTTCCCCAGAGCCTACAAAAGTCCTGCTGCTATCTTGATTTTATCCCAGTGAAATCCATCTTGGACTTCTGATCTCCAAACTGTAAGATAATTACTGTGTTTTAAGCCACTGAGTTTGCGGTAATTTCTTCCAGCAGCAATAGGAAGTGAATACACTGACCCATGAGGTTAGGTAACGTGGGAGCTCCCACGGACAGTGTTGACTTAAAGTTTATTCAGATGGCCAAGAATAGTGTGGCCAGGAACAGAATGTGACCTGACAAATCGAGGAAAGATGAGCAGAGCCTGAATAGTCATCCTCAGCACTAACATGGAATGACAGGATGAAGCAAATAGCCAGGTAAGGAACTGGGAAGATCAAGGGCGGGGTAAGATATGATATAGGGAGCAAGGGGTAAGAGGGTCAAGACAGGCACTGTGAACAGTGGGAGGGATGGGAGGGAGAAATGCTTGGCTGTGTTGTGACAAGGCGAGGATATGCCTGATAGTTTATAGTTCTGGCAGCTCTCACGGGAGACGACCTGACAATTCACCATGCTGGGAACCTGGTTCTGAGTACGATGTGTGTCTGTACCTCCTATGACACCTTCCATGGCACCTGACACTAAATCAACTTTGAATATACGTTGCCAGACGGCCTATGCAAAGAAGTCAATGACAGTGGTCACAGTGATGGTCTCACTGTGACATGTGGATTCTGTCTACTTGTGAGTGAACATCTTTCTTCTTATAGAAGTCCTAATATCTCATTTCATGGGAAGAAAGCCAATATTAATAACACTCTATGATAAAGCATGTTTTCATAAAATTTTATGTTAATAAACATAGGGAAACAGTAAGCTTTTCTTCCTTCCTTCCTCTCTCCCCTTTTCCCTCCCTCTCTCTCCTTTTCCCTCCCTCTCTCTCTCCTTCCTTCTCACTTTCTTTCTGTTCATAGTAACATTCTAAAAGCCCCGAATGTGCCAGAGAATGCAAATTTCACAGAAAGTATGGGACCCAGGAAGATGGGAAGCATGAAGGATGGTGAGTGGGTTTTCTAGTTTTCCATGATGCCGTGAACTGCATTAGAGTCTTTCTCCCTGTGTTTCTTGTCTTCTTTTCTGCCTTTCCTTGATCTCTCCTCGCTCTCTCACATAAAAAAGCACTTCTCAGTGTTCAGTGTACTTGGAGCAAGATGGCAGTACCAGTTCCTGGGAAATAGGCCTAATTCTCCCTACATATAATTGGAGGAGGAAGGTAGCTTTCAAGTTCAGTGTCTTCAATTACTGCCAACAATACCTAATACCTGAGACCAGTCTTAGGGATTTTATTTTTAAACTAGACGGCCTACATAAATAAATAAAATAAGAACATCAAGAGGAACTTGAAAACACAGGTAGTGTTCCTCACATTGGAGTGTTAATTTATTTTATGACAGTTACCTAAGGACATCCAGGGCATATTATAAAAACCTGCACATTGTGTTCATTTACTCCACAGGAAAACATGGGGCTGGCAGTAGGCCAACAAGAACTCTGGGCCCAGATCTCTTTCAAGCTGACTGTCCTTGGGTAAGTGTCTTCTCCTCTCTGATATGAGGTCTTTTGGCTCTGTGGCATCCGTGTCACTCCATCTCTGATGGTCCGTGGATGTATGGCTCTAGCTCAAGTTTACCATCATTTTTCCAAGGCTGCCTTCATGGTCCGGAAATTTTAGGACAAAATACCAGTGTATCATGGTGACAAAATGTTCTTGGCTATCTGATGGAGTGGTCATTGACCACAGAGGAGCAGAAAGGGGCAGAGGAGTTGGATCATGGACAGGGGTCTTTGTGGGCATTGACTGCCTCCCAAGGCTACTGCTTAGAAGTCTCTTTCACAAGATTCCAAGCCCCTCCTGGCTCCCTTCTTAAAAAATACAAATTTCAACCTTAATGCCAGCATTAGAATGAGTCAAGCAGTCATGCAATCTTAGAACTGAAAAGGGCCCTAGAGATAATTTGCATCAAACTGTTGCTCCTTCCCAATACTCAGCATGCCCAATTATACAAGAAAACACCCAAAGAAGGAAAGAATTTGGCCAATGGGTCCATTCCTGTTAAGTAACAGAGCTGGATTTGATTGCAGATGACTCCTCTAGGAGACTCCTGCTCTTTCTGTGATTTCAAAGGCCGTCATTTACTGGGGTCCTTTGGTTAGAATACAGCCCAAGGAAGTCCTATAAACCCTCGTTTTACAAAGGGTGGTCTGTGATCCAGCTGCATCGGCAGCAGCTAGAAACTTGTTAGAAATGCAAAATCCCAGGCCCCTCCCCAGACCTACTCAATTAAAATCTGCTTTTGTGATAAGGTCCCCAAGTGATTCATGTGCACAGGGAAGTTTGAGAAGCACCAACATAAACTGTCCTTAATTCAGTACAGTCACAGTTCCCAAAAGCCTTCTAGCTCAGTCGTCCAACACTGGGAATTATTATAGTTCAGAGTGGCCCAAGAGGACCATAATGGTTACTTGTAAGTCAGCATTGGTGATAGGTTCTTTAGTCCTCCATACAGAAATCTGTGACCTCCATGGGAGACGCCTTAATGATTTTCCATCTGCACTCAGGAATCAACATCCATTTTGGTATCTAGGAAAGAAGGAGGAGATATCTTTTTTTTTTTCTTAATTAAAAGATCAGATGACTGTGACTCTTTTGTTAACTTCTGCTTACTTTGCTTTGGCTTTAGTTTCCTGAAACCAGAACCTCCTATTTACATAGGGTTTACATAAGGTTCATTGTTCTTTCTGTGGCACAAAGAGGCAGCCTAGGGAAGAGAAAAGAGCAAGAGCAGTGGGTCCAGAGTTGGGTTTTAATACAATCTCTACTATTTAATAGCTGTGTGACCCAAAGCAGAGCAGTTTACCTCTCTGAACCTTACTTTCCCCATCAGTAAAATCGTTATACCAATAATAACTAACTTACGAGAGTCATGAGATTATACATACATATATGAAGGTCCCCAAGTGTTCAGTAGGATAGAGTGCTGTGTGATTCATAAAGGTAGTAATTAGAGCATGCAATAAATATTTATTGAGTATCCACAATGTGGGTAGACACTGGGAATGCAACAGTAAATGAGACAGATGTAGTGTCTGCTCCAGTAGAACCACTGTCCATTGAGAAAGTAAGACACAATAATAGGTAAGAGTGATTGAGTGCTTGCTATGTGCAAGGCACTGTTCTAGGGACTTTACACGGATGAAATGATTTAATCATCACTGATGGCCAATGGATACTAGGTGCTATCATTAGCCCATTTTACAGGTGAGGAAATTAAGGCACACAGGGGTTAAGAAACCTGTCAAAGAGCTATACAGCTGGCAAGTAGTACAGCCTAGGTTAAGAACCCAGACAGGTCCATTCTGGAGCCCACTTAAGCTCTGTGCTAATGTGCCAATCAAATATATATATTAGATGATCAAAAAGGAGATAGCCAGAGAGCTAGGAGAGTGTACCAGGAGACTTACCCTAGTCTGAGGGGTCAGAGAAGGCTCTCCAAGGAGGTGATGAGAAAGAAGATGAGAAGGTGATGAGAACCCAGGTAAAGGAGGCAAAGAGTCATCCCAGTAGCACAAGAATAGGGTTGAAGGACCAGAAGTAACTGAGAGCTTAGTTAATTTAATATTAGATGACAGAATAGTGCTTGATTTCTGAAGAAGACTGAAACTCAAATACAAACCAGTTAAAAATATATGCACAAATAAAACCTCTTGAACGCTACTTCTGTCGTACACACATTCTCAATTTTCAGTCTTGGCCAGTGTCAACATCTGTCATTTTAAGACGTAAAATGAAGGACAGGTGAGCCGGCAGTGAAAAGGAGGAAGAGTGAGGGCTTCAGCCTCAAGTCTGGCCATGGAGCCACTGACATCTCCTTTCTGTGTGACCTTGAGAAGATGATTTAAACTTGCTTTCTAAACCTCACCTTCCTTATCTGGAAAGTGGGGATAATGATACTTCTTATAGTTGTGGTGAAGATTAAATAGTCATGCTTGGATGGGGCGTGGCCCATGGCAAGGGCTCAAGGAATGTTTTCTCCCTTCCCCTTCCGGAGTTCAAGGATAGAAGCTGGCCATTGTGCAGGGAAACTAGACACAATCTGCAAACTCCCAGGCCCCCTCACTCATCCTCCATCTTTGAAGGGGTTTGGTTTTTCTGTCTTAACCAGTATCAAGTTATCAAGATCTGTCACAGAGCACCCATGACACTTTTTAAAAAAATGTTTTTGTTTGTTTAAAATCCTTCAGAGAAAGCAAAACTCCAGTTTTGACGAAGACATCCAAATACCCTACTGATAGTCTGTCTTATAAACAAACGAAAAACAAAATGGGGCAATAAAATTGCAATACAAGAAGAGAGCTAGTAAAATTAACAGGAATTTTTTTCCTATTAGCGCACCCTAAAGGAATATCTACTACCTCAATCTCTACCAAACGACAGAGAGAGAAATTTGAAGTGAAAAAAGTCAGACTTTTTCAAAGATACCTGGAACTTCAAAACCAGAAATCGTCTTAAAGAGTACTGAGTCAAGCTCCCCATTTTCCAATGTGTATGAGCGATTTTTAAAGCTGAAGTGAAGGTCACATGCAATTATTGGTAGAATTAGGACTTGAATGTGGGACTCCTGTGGCAATCAAGGGGCAGCATAAGCAGTGATCAGCTAAGGAGATTTGCCACTCAACACAAATAATTCAGGTTTCAACAGTTAAGCAGGAAGCTGTGGATAAGTGGCCAAATTCACCTCTCTGGAGAGGGAAAATGAAGTTAAAACTGGTATCAACCAACAAAGCCTCAATTCAACAAATTTAAGAACAGAACATATTGTCTTTCCTAATAGATGCAATCGTCCTCACGCTTGTCATTTCTCAGTAACCCCTTTGAGGGAAGTTAGTGAAGTTTGCTTAGATTTGCATGTGATTTCCATACTGGTCACCCAATCCCAAACTCACCTCAGTGGGTAATCACAGGCCTGTTCTTGTTTTGGTTCTTGGTCATGAAGCAAGAATGCTGAGTACCTTGGCCTCTGCCAGGCAGTCATCACCCAAGGAAAGCAAAGCCATTCTCCATCACTGCCTCTTTCCTGCTGAGGATCAAGGCAGCCTTCCTAGTCCTGATGCCCTTCAGATGCCTTTCAAAAGCCACAGGAGACTCCCCAGTGCAGTGATGCAGTGTGTGGTCTAAACTAAGCAGCTCCGAAAGAAACATCTGGGACAACTGAAGACATTTGAATTGGACGGGCATTACATGCAACTAAGATATTACTGTTAATTTAATGAGTATGAAAATTGTATTATTATTATTATGTGAGATAATAGCCTCACTTTTTAGAGATGCATTCTGAAATGTTTGGGAGTAAAATGTCATGATGTCTGTATTTTGCTTTAAAATATAAGCTACTTTAAAATACCAAGAAAATTTTTAAAAAGGATAAGGCAAATGCAGCAAAAGCTTCGTAAATGTTAAGTCAAGGTATAAATACTCATTATCATATTCTCTTTACTTTTCTGTGTGTAAAAAATTGAATACTAAAAATTAAAAAAAGAAGTAAAGTTATTCTGTTAGAATTAGCAAAAAAAAAAAAAAACCGTGGAACATCATCTCTTGTTATCCTATTTGACCAACCAAAGGTCAACCACCAAAATTGTTCTTAGGATAAAGAAAACAAGAACTCCTGTCTTTTATGTAAAAAATGCATACAGGTAACTAAGACATGAATATTTACTCATTGCAAAAGCTTCCAACCATCAAGAAGTATGAGGAGTAATAAGTGAATTCCCTCCCTGTGGATTTCCCTCTCCCCGTCAACTCCTCCCAGCAGCTCCTGCCCCGCTCCTCTCCCCACCATTAATAGTTTAGTGGAAGTGAGTAGGAAAACGGATTTGTGTCCTTGGGCCAAACTCAATGCCAAAATCATCCAGGAAGAAAATGATAAAAGCAGAGTCATGGGGCGGGGTAGGGAACAGGAGCAGAATAAGAGGAAACGAGCTTTCTGAATCGCTGGAAGGCTGGATGCCGGTATATTATTTTTGGAAAGACACCTGGGTGCTCACTCTGCTTTCTCCCCGGTAGGAGAATATGACCTTCCTAATACTGAGTTCAGTTTGTCATCAAGAAGTTTGCAAACCCTTCCTTAAACCGAAATACCCAGTTGGTAAAAGTAAGTTCTTCCCCCGCGGTTGCAGTGTTGTGAGGTCTCTCCCCACAGCGACTGTTCTCAACATTGCAGAGCCCAACCTGAGAAAAGAGTGCCACCTCCAGCTTTTGGCCCTGATGAGGATCCAAGTCCCCAGAGTGAAAGCCATGACAAGGTGAGCTGGGTGGGGTCATGCTTGCCTTCCTTACCTTGAGCATCCTTGGTTAAATGAAGCAGGAACCTACCATAAATATATAGGTGTCATCTGTTTTTTTAATCCATAACCTACTGAAAAGTATGCAATCTTTCTACAGTCTTTTTTCTATGTACTTATGTAAATATTTAATCATCATCATCATCATTACATATAAGCCCTTAGAGCATAGCAGTATTCTAAGCACTTTATACATATTAAATTGTTTAATCCTCACAACATCCCTTTAAGGTATGTACTATTTTTATCTCCATTTTACAAATGGAAAAACTGATGCCAGAGAAGTTAAATAACTTCCCCAAACTCACCCATTCAGGAAGTTGGGGAACTGAGATTTGAACCCAGGGAGTCTGACTTCAGAGCATGCTCTGTTGACCATTATGCTATTTGTTATCTCAACAATTCATGTAGTGTTTTTGCTTTAGGCTTTGTTTTTCACAAATGGGATCATACTCTATATGATTTATTTTATTTTCACTCAAAACACACCTTGGACTTCCTGATGTGTCAGTTCATGTACATCTGCCTCATTTTTTTAACCCCTGTGTAGTCTTTCATAGATAGGATATAGAGAAATATATGGAACCACTTTCTTTTTTCTTTTTTTTTTTTAAAGATTGGCACCTGAGCTAACACTTGTTGCCAATCTTCCTTTTTTTTTTTTTCTTTCTCCTCAAAGCCCCCCAGTACATAGTTGTATATTCTAGTTCTAGGCCCTTCTGGCTCTACTCTGCAGGACACCAGCTCAGCATGGCTTGATGAGCGATGCCATGTCCACCTCCAGTATCCAAACTGCCAAAACACTGGGCCACCTAAGCAGACAGCACGAACTTAACCACTTGGCCATGGGGCTGGCCCCTGGAACCACTTTCTGATTGATGGGCATTTAAATGATTCTAGTTGTTTTGTTGTTATAACGAATGTTGCAATGAACAATCTTGGACTTAAGTTTTTGGGAATTTATATATTTCCGCAGGTTAGATTCTTAGAAAGAGAATTGCTGGGTCCAATAATATGCACATTTACAATTTTGATAAACATTGAAATATGATTTCTACTTTTCAACTTACAATAGTGGCCAGAAGAGAAAAATCCATATCTTAGGAGGGAGGGAAAAGAAATGAGACCAATATCATACCTGGGGTATCAGTCCGGTTGCTTTTTCAGTCCCACATACCATGGTATAAAACTTGAACTACCGAAAGAATAAGTTCCTGGACAGACCTTGTATCTAGATGACTTCAGCCTACTTTGCCAAAGGCTAAAAGGCCATACTATTGAATGCGGTGCCAGAAACCCTAACAAGAGCAGTCACAGACTCATTTAATCCTCCTAACAATTCACAACCCTGTGAATACCCAGAGTCAATTGCAGCTTCTGAGTTAACCCCCTTTCTCCCTTCCACACGTAGATCGATCCTCACTTCCTTAGGGAAGCACTGACCTACTGGACCAGGTCAAATTCTCCTACAACACACTCTTACAGCCAAGCAGCTCTTCGTTATAATGATTTCCAGTATATTGAGTCACACTATATTGAATATTGTGATTGTTTGAGTAACCTCCATTTCCCTTTCTAAACTCCGCACAGGGCAGGGATGATGAGAAATGAACAAGTGAGTGAATGAGTGAATGAACCAACACATGAGTTAGGGAGCACAAAGGTGGTAAAAGAAGCATTAATTCTGAGCAGGTATGCTGGAAGTTTTATGGAGGAGAGGACCCTTGAACCACATCTTGAGCTAAATACTGGATGGCCAATACCATATTGGCAGATATAGATGGGAGAGGAAACTACAGTACAGCCAAGAACGTGTGATCAAAGGAATCAAGACTAAAAAGTGAAGGGCATGTTTGTGGAACAAGATATGGTGCGATGTAGCTAGAACTTCCTGCCCCAGCTTATCTGGGTCCTCCAACCAAGACAAGAGGGTCAAATTAACCACCTCTACCTTAATAAGCTAGTCAATGTGGCATCTCTTTTAGCAGCATATGTGTTTAAAAGAGAATTGAAAGCAAAAGAATGCAGGAATTTCAAGCAGTGTGACACCAGGATGGGGGAAAAATTGGGGAACAGCAATTTTCATGGGCTCCATGGAAGCCCATCCATTATATGGATATCCACACCCTCCATCTATCAGCATATTGTATTTGATAGCTCTGAACGCAGGAAAAACATCATCTGATGTTTAAGCAGCAACAATGATCAGCGCATTAGACCAAACACATGGTGGTTTCATGAGAATATACAATTTTGGTATGATTCATACCCTTATGTTCCATGAAACTTGATAGAAGCAAATTTTGCACTGATAGCTGTGCCCAGCCGTCCTCACATATAATGGCTTACACCTGAAGTGACAAAGGAATCATCTGCTTGCAGAAAATGTGACTCCAATCCCCTCAGAGTGCCCAAATTCACTCAGGTTTCAGGAGGAAGAATTTAACTCTTATGGTTTGTGGAAGACACTGAGCAAACTGTTGGGAATGCTTCACATTGTATTGAAACAATGGACTGGCTCTCTTCTCTTGGGTGGTGTGGTTGTGATTTCCAGAAACCCAATGAATCATTTGTCTCAAGCAGGTAATGGTTATTCCATATTGGCTGGACTCCAGGTGCCCTTTCCTTAAGCTTCCAGAGAAATATATGCTATAAAAAGAAAGATTTGAGAAGTGTTTCCTGGAAGAAAAACCCTAGGTGATCAAGGTCTCTTTCTCATCTTATTTATCTTCTACCAAAAAACGTCCCTTTCTGGGTCTTTCTTCTCTTAGATCTGTGAATATAATTATATAAAGAAGATCAGTCAAGCCATGTGTTTTTGGAGAAGGAAAAGGAAGTAATATTTCTCAGTTCCTCAGCTATGTATATCAGTTAGGAATGCTTTGGGCTGCAAATAAGAGAAAATTGGCCTAAGAGTGGCTTAAGCAAATGTTGGGTTTTTCTCCCTCATATATGAAGAAATGTGTAGAAAGATAGTCCTAAAGTAATATGGCAGCTCAAGGATACCTATCAGGAATACCCACTGCTTCTTTCAACTTCGCTATCCTTAGTAGATTGGTCTTGCATACTCATTGCTATCACCTAATGGTTACAAAATGGATCCCAAAGCTTCAAGAAACACAACTTCAGTAAAGGCAGGAAGAAAGTGGGAAGAGGTTATCTGTCCCTTTGATCTGGAAAGAAAATGTCTCAGTCTACCAGCCAACTTCCACTTACTCTCTCATTGGCCTGAACTGGGTTACAACATCTCCCTTAGCTTGAAGGAAGGCAAGAAAATTGCCTTTTGCAAAAAGAAAAAGATGTTGATGACTGAATTCAATCAATCATGACTTGCTGCCTGGGACTGCGCACATTGCAGAGGCTGTTGTTATCAAGGAGGATGGTGGAAGTGGACGTTAAGCAGATAACTAACACCTCTGTCACATCAGATGACCATTTTCTATCTTCAGTGCCTTGTTCTCAGTCTCTTCTTTCCCTTCCTCTGCCTTTAACCCAAACAGAAAATACAACTTTCTCATTCTTTAAGGCTTGGCTTAAGATTTTCCCAATGTTCTCTTCCAGGAAACCATCTCTGAAGACTTTGGCCCATAGAAATTATAGCTACAGTTGATTGAATGTTTGCTATAAGCCAGATACTAGGCTAAATTTGAAACACTACTGTTAATTCTCACAACAATCTTGCCAAATAGGTAACATCCCTCATCATGTAGTAACTTTACCATGGTCACCATGATCAGCATGAAGTGGGACGTTGATTTGAACTCAACTCTATCTGGAGCCAAAGACCTTCTCTCTCTGTTCCCTCTAACATATGTGCTCATTTTCTCTACTGAATTCCGGTGGAACTTAGAGTATCACCAGAGCCTCTGTCCTCTCCTGTATTCTATGAATTATTTATTGTGTAAATTATGCAAAAAGAATTCCACTTCCTAGAGGCAGGAAGTTCTTCTAGCTGTCCTGGTCATTTACTCCCAATCACATCTGACTAGCCAAGCCAGCTTTCTTTGTAGGGTTTTATACCCAGAGCCTAAAGGAAAGCTTCGCAATGAACATTTGACTTTGGTGTCCTTGCCTTATCAAGGAATAAGGTACATTTGTTAAAACTGTGGTATACAGTGGAAGTTCAGCATGGCTGGTTTAGCTAGGCTTGGGTGGGACCTGAGCGGAGGCCAGACATCAGCATTTTTTAAAACCCCTCTAAGTTTTCATGTGTACCCCAGATTGCAGTTCTAAGATGGAACTGAGATGTTCACCCAACAGTTTCAGGGGGTTCAAATGATCAGGCTAGCCTGTGCAAGACTGGCCACATATATGACTTTTTTGAAGGAAAAGTACAAATTCTTTCTTGGGTCTGGTCATGATGGAGAATTTATTCCAGTCCTAAGCTTGAGTGTACCAGCAGAATCTTAGGAGCTTTTGGAAAACGTAACAGAGCTAACATCTATAGAACTTCTACTATAATGTAAATCACTAAGAACTTTAAATGACTGATTATTTTCTTCTTTACACTACTTACTGAGCTGGATATTTGTATTACCCCATTTTACAGACAAGGAAAATTGCGGAGGGTCACCCAGTTAGTACAAGGTGGAGCTAGGGGTCCAATCCAGGAAGTCTGACCCTTAGTTTCTGGTTTTAGCTCCATACAGTGCTTCCCCATCTAGATCACATTTGAGCCTCTCAATGGTATTATAAAGTATTATCCTTTCTACTGAGCCAGAAAGGAGGATGAGGAGTTAGAACCCATGATCGGGCTGGACCTTTGTCTTAGAGCAAGGAAATCTGATATAGGAGAAACAAGGGCAGCCATTAGATGTCAGGGGACTTAGAATGCAATGATGTCAAGCTAAAGAAGCTTCCTATCATCCAAGACCTAACCCTAAGTCCATGGACTTAATATTCTCATCAGGAACAGATAACACTTATCTCTAGGTCATATGATACAGTGGATTAACCTTCACCCTCAGAGTCTAACAGAGTTTGCATGTCAGCTCCAACACTTACAAGTATGGGCCCCATAAGCTAATGCCTTTAACACTCTGAGGTTCAAAAGCCTCAATTGTAAAAAGAACAAAATAAAACTTTCTGCTTTAAATGGCTCTGAAAACAGAAGGAGATAATAATCATGGTAGCCTGTAAGTAACTAAAATACTGCTCCGTCTGTTTCCCTAAGCAACATCCATTCAGTTCAGCCGTCAAAGGGTTAAGAAAGCCAGCTTGAGTGCAATCATGAGGTTGAGATATTTTATTTCTGAACAAAGGTTCTATAATTTCAGCTTGGCTATGCCTATAACCAGCTCCTCACCCAATCCTTGCAGCTGCCTGTGGGACTTGTAAGCAGATCCAGAGCTCCACAGTAATGCTCTTTGAAAAAGCATTGTGCTTTAATAACTCACTTTTCTCTCCTCGGGCGAAGTTCACATGAATTAGATTGCAAGGCACTTTATGCAAAACATCTGACCTTCACTGGCTCTGATTTGCATTGTCATCGTTCCTTTATTCTTCTAAAGTGCCTTCATTTTGCATAATGTTATAATTTTATTCAGCCTTTGCAGTTAGCGCTATTTCATTTCTCCAATTATAACCATTTTAGGCAATGCTATAGATAACCTTCAGAAACCCATGCCTGTGTGATATTTCATTCACAAGGAGGAAGCAATGAAATTGGACTTTAAAAAAAAAAAAAAGCTAAACTAAAAAGCCCATTTTGGGTGGGAATTTAAAACTTCAAGACTAGATTTTCTTTCCCTTTCTGGAGATTAAGAGAGTGTTGTTTCTGTCCCTCATGAAAATCTCTGCAGTACGGGTTAGTCATCACAAGTAGAACTTGCTATGGGAGCAGGGGAATTCACCTAAGCAGAATAACCCAGTGCCATTGATGTATAAATTGAAGGGTTTCTCAACCTAAGATCTCTCCTCCAACTGTTGTCATAGGTCCCACCTCACTGCAGGAATGCCATCCTGAGGCCAAGGACTGGAATCAGTTAATGAACCAACATCTGTAGCAGACGTGACATATTACATTGTTATCTGCCATTTGTTAGTCTAAATGAGATTCTGATCCTTTCTTCCAATTAAAAATTGGTTGGAGAAAGACTAAGACACGGATTCTGAGACATAAGGATGGAGAGGGAGTGAAGAGATGGCCCCAAACCAAATGTCAACCCTCTTATACTTTTGCTAAGACCCATGATTACAGTTCAGATATGCTAAACAGTAGAAAGAAGCATTCATTTTTCATAATATGTATCAAATACCTACTATTTCACAAACATCAAGTTAAACAGCAAACAATACACAGTGCACCCACCTTTAACAGAGCTTGCTATCTTAGTCACGAGATTGTATGAGTTAGGCAGACAGTAAATGAATTATGGCAAACCAGAGAGATTGAAGTTCTGAAGCAGAATTAAGTGAAACTTCGATATACAAAGGACATGTGGCTCTTTTATTTCTCTACTGTTACTTCACTCTTCTTCACCTGAACCCCAATTTGCTAAATATTTAAGAAAAAAATATTTGAAAATTTAGTCCCTGCTAATTAAAGAATGAATCTAGTCAATAGTCAAATAATTTGTTTGTATTTAAGGCCATCTCTTTGAAAAAATTGCTGTTTTTCTCGGTGCCCTCTGCATCCCTGCTCATCTCTGGTTATGTGAGAGAATGGCTGACGGCCCCATGGAGCTGTGTGGAAGGCAGTTCCCAAGGACTGATATTTGAGTGTATGTTGGTCACCATCTTCTTAAATATCCTTGGTTTTGCTTCATCCCCAGGTTTTCAGGGACACTGATGCTGACATTGATGAATAGTAAACTCTTCTGCAGACTTTTCTCAGCCCACTTGGGTCAGATGCCTCCACTCCATAAGCCCCCACCAAGACCCTCCTCAGTTCTCACTGACACCACAGAATTCTCTGAGTCTACACCACTTCCTCCCTCTAGCCTTGGCTGAGAAGCCATCCCTTGGCTTCTGTTGAAGGCTTTCCTCAACCCCATTTTAGCCAGGCCTTTGCAAGTTCAAGGGCTCTAAACCTAGTGTTCTTTATGCTGCTACTGGAACCTAGGGATTCTCAGAATTGCCAATAAAACCTTCTCTGTATGTCAGGTCATCCTCTTAAGCCATGCCAGAGCTCTTTGTATTGGCTTGTGGCTGCTCTGCCTTATAGTGTCCTCCTTGAAGTCCTCAGCAGGGAGCTGGGCCAGAGCCCTCTGCCCTACAGAGTCTCCCAGTCTATCCAGCACACCTCCTTCCCCCTCCAGAGCAGGCATTGGAGGTATCCTATGGGGGAAATGGGGATGCCTTCCTTTCCCATCTCTGGGTTCCTTGTCAGTCCTGGAGGCTCAGAGAGAGGGAGCCTTACCCTATGCAGGATCCTCTTCTGTCCCAAGGACATCCAACCCTCCCCCATTCCCTGTGCTATGTTGGCAGTCAGGATGCGGAACGGCATAAATATTAAAGTAAAATCAATTGATAGATATCTTAAAATAACATTATTTTTGTCCTTAGATATCCAGCTTCTCAGTCCCCAAATGCTAGAGCAGCAGTTTTGCTTCCCATTTTGCAGATAAGAAGAAAGACAAAAATAAAGAAAATCAGAAATAAAAGTGAGTGGACATCAATCCTGATATATTAACACTTCCAGTTAAATATCTGTCACTTTAGTGGCACTGCACTTTGGAAATTGTCCAACATAATTGCATCTTCTGTTTTTCTTTGAGAGATGCTCTTCTTGTGCCTACTTCTTAGACAGAAGAGTTTCTCCAAAGTAATTTCCTTGACCTTTTTATTTCTCTTCCCTACTGCTTTATATGTATGAGATTTCGTCTACTCTCAGAATTTAGCCAGAATCTTTAAATCTCGACTCAACATTTTTTTCTTACCTTGTCCATTTTTCCAACTTTTGCCAGGCATTTCCACCTTGGGGAGAATGATGTTCTATAACCGGACATTCAGAGAACTGAATGGTCCCCATGGGTATTGACTTTCTAGTTTCTATTCGTATCTCCCTTTCCTCAAACATCTTATTATCATACTTGGGTCTTCATTCACCAATACTAGTTATGCTGGGTCCCATAGATTCTACATTCTTGGTCTCCATGATATCTTACCCATATCTATTCCTCTCTCCATCCCACTTTACTTCATACCAGGACCTCATTACCCCTCACTGGGCTCCTGCCAGGAGGTCAAGTGTGATAGAGTACAAAGAAAATGGACTCACATTCCATCTTGATATCCTTGCATCCTAGAAGTTCCAGTACTTGGCCCCAAACACAGTTCTCGTCTTATCCCCCACACTCTACATATTCTCCACACTGAAGTTGGCAGCTCATCTCCGTGAACATGGGCTTTCCTATCACTGTATGGCAGCTAGCTTTTTTCCCCCTGTCTTGAATGAGCTTACCAAGCTACTCCACTTACTGCAATATACTGACCAATCAAGGCCCATTTTAGATACTATGTCTTTGTGAACTATGTCTTCACGGCTGTCTTTTCTGAAACCCAATAACACACTGTTTCTTTCTCTTTACAGCTCCTCCTCAGGGATAAGAATGGGTCAGCTCCTTAGGGAAATGTCCTTTGATTCTCAAGTGCAGGTTAGGTTTAGGGTTCCTTCTGTGTTATCCCAAAGTTTTAGGGGAAAACCTTCATCTATCTTTGGCTTCCTCCTTCCATAAGGAGACAGCACTGAGAGAGAAACACACTTGGATTGTCTCTTTCCATTCCTCACTCATTTCTTCCCATGGAAGAAAGAGCAAGGTATCTGATTCCTGAGTCCAGGAGAAGGGACTCAGCAAGTTTATCTTGACCTCTCCTTTCTTTTCTCTCTCTCCGTTCCTCTACTCCCCGAAGCTTGACTATCTGCAGGATGTCTGCATTATGGGCAGCTCTTCACCAATTAGTAAGAGCATTTCTCTGTGGGGGATGCAGTGGCTGTCCTAGTATAACAGAAGCTGGGTGGCTAAGTTCACTTCCAGCCTGAAGTGTTCTTAGTGGGACCTCTGGGTGACAGATTTAGCATCATATCCTCAAGTCCAGTTTTTATCACTAATAGAACTGACATGTTTCTGTCCATGATTTTCCTCCCCTGTGCCTCTCAATGGACTCAGAACTTGACAGAGAAAAAAGCAGCACCTCATACCTCCTTCATGATGGTTTTCAGTATAGTCAATACCAGTTTCTCCTTCTGTGTCTTCTCCTTAGCCTGTAAATTTCCGGAAGACAGCAATGATGTTCTTTTTTGTTTTTATGTCTCCAGTATCTATCATATTATCTGGCCCAATAAGTATCATGAGTGAATGGACGGATGAATGAAAACTTTATACCATACTTACGGTTTGTAATTTATCTTATAACAGAATTGCATGAATAAATGAATGAATGGCATATACCTGTGTACTCTCTATAACTAACTCTGATTCCTTATCACCTGTTGCCTACCAGCTTGAACAATCTGCACCTCACAATTTCGCTGCAAGCCTACAGTTGAAGAACTTGCAGCTCTTCCTCTCTGCTTTGATTTTCCCAGGGTTGAGAACACTTAAATTTGGCCAGGGAGGTGCAGAACTCTTCAACCCAGAGCTGAATCATCCACAAATCACAATATCGAAGCTGGGTGACAGCATCCCTCTCACCCATGGTCTTCTCTTTATGCTTTTCTGCTCTCCCTTGCTAAACCAGCTCTGTCTCTTGCTGCACTTTAAACCATAACAGTATCTCACTCAGCCTCCCTTATCACAAGCAAGCTGGCACAGACATTCAGGAAGCCCGTGATGTCTATAGAAAAAGAAAACCACTTTTTTTTTTTGGCTGAGTATTTTTTCCTCCAATCTTGTTCTCTTTCCCAGAAATTTAGCTGTGTTATTTTTAGCATGAATTAGGTGTGTCTCTTTCCAGGAGACTTCCTTTCTGTAGGCAGTGGGAAATACTTTAGAATGCATCCTCAATTTTAACATGTTAGCAATCATGGTATTTATGAACTAGCCATCTCAATAGGCTGGGTTGATATTTTGACAAAGGACATAGATGTTAACTTGAGCATGATTTTAATTTCTGGGCTTCTAGACCACCACCATTTGTATGGGGAAGGAAAATATCTGATGACACCAGAACATTTCACACTTCAAGTCCCTTCATGAACTAATCATTTGCTAGTACTGAACGGACACTACACTCTCTCTACCAGTTGCTTATTGCTGTTCAACAAATCAGTACACAATTTAGTAGCTTTAAATGACAGCCATGTAGTATTTCTCATTAATTTATAGACGATGTGGGAAGTTTTGCTAATCTAAGCCGAGCTTGGTTGATCTTGACTGGGCTCACTCACACCTTTGCAGTCAACCAAGTGAGGTGGGCAGCTCTGCTGATTTTGGCTGAGCTTCTATTTTGCATGTTTTTTTTTTTTTTTCCCCTCCCCAAGCCCCAGTGCATGATTGTATATCCTAGTTGTAGGTTGTTCTAGTTCTTCTATGTGAGCCACCACCACAGCATGGCAACTGACAGATGGGTAGTGTAGTTCCATGACAGGGAAGCAGATCTGGGCCCACGAAGCAGTGCATGATGCACTTTAACAACTAGGCCATCAGGGCTGGCTCTGTGTCTCATGTTTGCGAATGGACTGGTCTAAGATGAATTTGGCTGTGACAACTCAGCTGTGTTTGATCTCTCATCCTCCAGCAGGCTAATCCAGGCTGGGTCCTGTCGGAGTTGGTAGGATTCTATGTTCAAGCAAACTCAATAGTGCAAGAGAAGCAAAGACACTCAAGGGCTTTCTGAGTCTCTACTTGTGGCATGTTTGCCAGCATCCTAATAGTCAAGGCAAAGAACACTCTTAGTCCAAAGTCACAGGGGGAGGGGCTTCAACTTACAAGAGAAAAGGCATGAATAACAAGAAGCCATTAAGTGGGCCCATCAGTGCAACTGATTTACCACTTTCCAAATTCTCCCTCTGACTTGCGTACCTCTTAAGAGTATAGCTGTAATGCCCTACCTAATTTAATCCCTGCTGGAAATCACATTATCATCAACAACAACAACAACTAGCCTTCATGTAGCACCAACTGCTGTGCTTAGACTATAAATAAATGTTCTTATTTAATCCACACAGCAACCCTATAAAGTAGATACCATTATTATTTCAAGTCAAGTGTTCTAACCCCAAACTCCATGGGCTTAAGCATGAGGCTGCTTTTCCTATAAAAGCAGGTTTGAAATTATGCCTCCTATAGGAACATCTATCATGATGATGGCCTTTTGCTATACTTTGTTCTTGTCTCCCAGTAAAACTCTTTGTTGAAGAATTTGTACATTAAACCTCTTCTTATAGAGCAAATTATTTGAATGGCCAATGGGTGTGTGAATATAAAGCACATACGAAATTGAGAAGTTCAATGAAAAATATAACTCAGGGATCATTTCTCAGTAATGGCCGTTGCATCATTTTGTGCCAACTCCTCAGGCTCTTGGAATCTCTCTTGCCCTTCTCAAATTGTTGCTAAGCAACTACAACAAAAATGGGAAGGGGAAAGAATGTGCTTCTGGAAGCATCCCTCTGCTCTGGGTCCTTCCCTTCTAGACCTGCTTTCACAAAGTAGCTGGATCCAGGAAGGGACGTACCTATGCAACCATGAAGCACCACTAACCATGTTTAATAGTGGGTGAGAATGAAGAAGACATGCCTGGCACTTAATAAAGAAACCAACATCATGTCCTATCAAGCCTGTCTTAAGACATACTTTCACACAATAGACTCTTCGATAAATTCCTCGAAGTAAAAAGTCACTTCATCTAATGAAAATTTCATTAGTCTATTAAATAAGCTTCTGAAATGACCAAGAGTGCTCAGCATGATAGTCTTTGGGTTGCTGTGATTTCATCATCAATAAAGGCTATACACTATGGGGTGGAAAGCGACATTGTAGAGTATATCATAGCTCTTATTGGAGGTTCTTTGTTTCGAGTGTTTGGAATTAATTTGCATTATATGTTCTGTGGCCACTGGGAGTGCCCCAAGTAACAATCTAAGCCAAGAGTCAATAAAATTTTTTCTGTAAATAGCCAGATGGTAAATATATTAGGCTTTTCAGGCTATTTGGCCTATGTTTCAGCTCTGCCATTTTGCACAAAAGCAGCCATAGACAATATGTAAACAAATGTCCATGGCAGTTTTCCTATAAAACTTTATTTAGAAAAATAGATGGAGGGCCAGATTTGGGCTGCAGGCTATAATTTTCTGAAAACTGATCTAAACTTTCTGGAAGTCTCTGAAGATTTGAAGCATGTTGCTTTGGAGAATAGGTTTGGCTTCTGAGCAGGAGGAGGCCCAGGCCAATTCAACTGAGAAGTTTAACTTCTCCCTTTTTGTGATATTCTGCAATTGGAACCTAGCCGGACTTGGTTAAGAATTACAGGATAACCAATAGACTTGACAGCCAAGAGGCAGGCTCTGTGGGGGAAACTGAGTCTCCCAGGAAGAATGAGACTGTGGCCACAGAGGAGCCTTGTTTCCCTCTGAGACAAATTCAGTGCTTTTCTCTGCCACAGACTTACTCTAAAGAGGTTGGAGATGTAAAGTCAGAAAGAATAAATGGACTCAAGTCAAATACTTATAAAGTGCTGGACTAGAAGAAGCAGACCAAGGGAGGCCAGTCCCAGCCTTGCTACTAACTAACCGTATGAGTCAGTTGATGATTGGGATCAAGTTCTCCCCACATATAAAATAAGAGATTCCAGGGGGCCAGCCCCATGGCCAAGTGATTAAGCTCCTGCACTCAGCTTTGGCGGCCCTGGGTTCACAAGTTCGGATCCTGGGTGCAGACCTACATACTGCTCATCAAGCCATGCTGTGGCGGTGGCCTACATAGAAGAACTAGAATGACCTACAACTAGGATATACAACTATATACTGGGGCTTTGGGGAGGAAAAAAAGAGGAAGATTGGCAACAGATGTTAGCTCAGGGCCAATCTTCCTCACCAAAAAGCATACTTAAAAAAATAAAATAAAATAAGACAGTCTAGTGTTTCTCAAAGTATCATCTGTATACCCATCTGTGTCAGAATCAGTTAGGTTGCTTATTTAGAAGGCAAATTTCTGGATACTACTCCAGACCTACCCCAGACATACAGAATTATAATCTCTGAGGATTGGAGCCTTGTAATATGTATGAGTAATATGAGCTCCAAGGATTCTTAAAATCCAGTAAGGTGAGAACAACTGGACAAGAGGAATATTCTCCAATAAGCCTTCCAGCCTCGACGTTCTGTGCCTCTCTGGAAGGTAGCATTGAAGTATATCATTTTCTCTGCTGCTGGCCACTCAGGGAGAAACGCCTGTTAAATGTGACACATATGGCATTCATTAGAGCTGTGTGGAATTTCAGAAAGAATAACCAGCCTCACCTATAGCTCTGTTTGGAGAAATGGTCTCTTGGCCGCAGCAGATTGTTATTTGACAATCAGAAGGGGAAAGAAAATAATTCCACACCCTTTCCCTTAGACCAAAATGCAAATCTGGAACTCACCCTGAATGCCTTTTCAGGGACGTGGCCACAGCTGATGAGGGACCTCATGCTTGCAGCAACAGGCCCTGGAAGTTGAATCACATCCTTGAAACTGACACAGATCCCTTCAGCTCAATAGAGCAGCTGAGGGAGAAGGCAAAGGTGTGCATATGTGTGTGTGTGGTGTTTGTGTTTGTAATGTGTGTTGTATGTATGTGTGAGTGTGTGTGGCGTGTATGGTGTTTGAGCCTGTGAACTTGGTATGTGGTGTGTGTGGTATTTGTATGTGTATGCTGTATATGCAGGGTATACATGTGTGTGTGGTGCTTATGTGTGTGGTGTGTTGTGCTGTATATATGTGTGGTATGTATGGTGTTTGTGGTGTGTGTGTGCTGAGGGAGGGCAGGATAAGGGGGATTAGCCAAGGGAGTCAGAGTTGAAAGATTCTCCCGTCCCTACTATGTGCCAGCCCCAGGATAGTTGCTAAGAGTACAGAAATGAATTAAAACAAGTCACAGCCCTGAAACACCTGAGGCTGGTGTGTAGCCTTTCCTGAGGGCTATGAGCCAGGCACTTCCCCTGCGTTACTGCGCAATCCCTTTGAGACAGAGATCATTGTTATACCCATCTTACAGCCAAGGAAGACTGAGGATAATGAGGGAGAATTGTAACAAACCTAAAGAACTTGAAACCAGGCAGGTCAGATTCCAGAGCCCATTCTATTAACCACTGTCATCACAGTAGCTAACTTTGATCGAGGGTCTTGAATGCATCGTGATCTCAGGATGTGCTCAAACAACCCCATGAGGTAGACATTATTATTCTCATCATGCCAATGAGTGAGTTGTCCAAGACAAAGTTAGTAGGTGGCAAACCCAAGATCTGAACCCAGGCACTCTTGCTCCATGTTGCATGCTCCAAGCATTCTGTTACTTTTCCTCTTAAAGACAGACAAGTATATGGAAATAAATGACAACACAGAAGATGCACGTACAAAGGTTAGAGGAAGGAAAGGATAACTTTCCAAGGGAAGCCAGAGAAGGCTTCCTCAGGAAATGCTGTCTGTTTTCTTGCATTTGCAAACCTGAGTCTTGCAGAAATACGAGAGTCCATATTCTTCTGGCCAAGACTTTAAAGACAACAGAGAGAGTCTGATGGTTGTAATTTCATACCTGCTTGATTTGTCCTTGGTTGGGTGGGGAGCAGTGAGTCGTTCTATTTCTTTTTCCCTTTCTTTGAACATAAACTCCCTTGATGAAATGTGAAATGCCTCTCTCGGTTGTGTCAACAGCTTCTTCTAGTCCCCTCTCCCCCAGGAGCTAAAGAGAAGTCAAGGGCAAGCAAGTTTGCACATGGGCAGAGAAGAGGGAAAACGAAAAGTCCATATATGCAGAAGAGAGTTGCCTAGAGAGCAAGGGGCCGAGGCACTGGAGAAAAGTCTTGTTGTATATTTTGTTCCCATCTCTGCCACAGTTTCTAGTCTCATTCCAAAATAACTAGAAACTATTTAATAATAAGCTCGTGATCACTATGTGTTTCAGGAACATAGATCTAACTAGCTATATTTCCAAAAGACAATCTTATCCTCACAAGCTTGGGTTTAGCTGTGCAGGACATTAACGACTGGAGCCACGGCCTAAAATTTGCTGGAACATAGCAAGTTTGTTATTAAAAAGAAAATCTAGGGGCCAGCCCTGTGGATTAGTGGTTAAGTTTGTACATTCTTCTTCGGCAGCCCAGGGTTTGCAGGTTCGGACCCCAGGCTCGGACCTACACGCCACCCATTGAGGCATCCTGTGGCAGCGTTTCACATTCAAAATGGAGGAAGATTGGCATAGATGTTAGCTCAAGGACAATCTTCCTCACCCAAAGAAACAAAAAAGAAAATCTTGAAAATAAACCAATATATGCAAGAGAGTGATCCAACTTAATTACGTAAATATGTATAGAAACTACATTGGAAGACACCTTAGCAAGCTAACTGAGTCAAATCAGTGTAAGCACGTGTGTGAGTGTGTGTGTGTGTGCGCACACATCACTTCTGGTCACTCTTGCACTTGCATACTTCCAGGAATGGGAGGTAACTTCTTGCCCAGGCAAGTCACACCATTGTTTCATAACTCAAGTAGTTAGAATGGGCTCCTTACAGTATTCACCATTTGTCCTAGTTCTGACATCTGAAGCTACTCAGAGTCAATTTTGAATACTTTTTAGTGACTTCAAAACCTTTTTGGAAGAAAGACATGAAGAGCAAATGTATATGAATAAAATAAACAAATGAATTCTTCTCCACATAAAAAGCCTATTGATTATTTGAAGATGACTAATGAATCCCTATAATCTTTCTCTTCTCCATCAGCTTAAATACCACTTCTGCCTAGCTCTGACTCCCAGGTCCAGAGTCACATGACTCTCTCCCCAGATGCACATGCATGCACACATACACTGTCAATTGGCGGGTTCAACTCTCCTTCTTTAAAACTTTGTTACTGATGTTGTTCTTAAGTAAAGCATGATGTGCTGAGGAGACTTCCTGTAAAGTGAAGCTTGCTGATGGTCCAGCTCAGCAATTATGTGGTCATTATTACAATTATATTCCTTCGGTGTCCCTTTGCCCAACTGTCCGACTGGTAGCTCAGTTCCTCACTGGGTCTTGTTGACATTTCCTGAGTGTGTCCCTGTCTTAAACTCACCCTTCTTAATGACTGGTCCATTCTCATCACACTTGTTTCTTGGACTGAAGTCTTGATCCCAGGTCCCTATCCAGAAATCTTTCCCGACGCCATGGCATCAGACATTTTAACGAACTCAGTCTTCATTTCACACAATAACTTGCATATTTACAAGGAAAGGCAAGGACAGACAGATACATCGGGTAGCCAAAGGTTACCCTGCTCTTCAACCAGTGTGTATCTGTTGAAATTTGCCATCATTCAGCCTTCATTTCTCCAGTTTTTCTTCCAAAATAATCTGAAGGAAACTTCCAAGTCCCTTGCTGAAATTGACACATACGGCCTCAGTGGCACCCACTGCTCTGCTGGTCTAACAAACTTATCAGGAAAGGAAAAAGGGGAATCTCCTTTCCTGTCATCACCTCTTCTTATTCTTGGGTAATCCATACCAGTTCCTTGTGATCACTGCTTCCTTCTCTAAGTGCTGAGAAATATATATATATATATATATATATATATATATATTTCTCAACTGCAGAGTTTTCTTAGAGATAGATATAAAATTTACATGTAAACTCTAACATCCATCTTCCCTTCCTACTTAACATTAAGTAATTTGTCCATCTTCAGTCCTCTGGAATTGTCCTCTTCAGTTCCTTAGAGATTACTTAGAGTTCCAATTGTATTTTTATGTTCTTAGTAGGAAATGCATGCCATTTAGATGTGAGTTCAGATCTTGTCTTTATTTAAAGTAATTTATTCAAGGTGGTGACCCTGAGTAAATTATTTATTTTCTTTGCACCACAGTTTTCTTATCTGTAAAATGGATATAATTTGTGTGTCCCAGAGTTGTTATGAGAAAGCAATTCAATAGCATATCTAAAACTCCTAACACAGTGCCTGACATGTCCTTTAATAAAAGTCTGTCCCTGTCCCGTGCAGATCTGTGTGTTTTGTTTCTGCATCTCGACCTCCATGCTTTCATAGTGTTTCCTCTTGCATCCTCCTCTCCATGTTATACCCTTTGCAGTTGGAAGATTATTCTCCTTGAAGAGGTGATGTATTTTATAAGACTTATATAGCGCTGTTTCCTCACTGTCATCTCTTAACATCGTGTTTTCTGTACTGGGCAAAGAGTCTCTTCCTTCCTTATTCTCCTTATTATGAAAATAGCTTCTAAATAGTCCCACTCCAACTCTTAGTACCCTTTTAATTCTGAGTATTTTTCAAAAGTCTCAATTTATTCAGCAATTATTAATTGAAGACTTACTATGTCCAGCATGCACTTGATGTTGAGGATACATCGATGAACAGATTGACAGGGCCCCTGTCATAACACATCTTGTAGGGAGCATTAGTTTCCTATCACTGAAGTTGGGCTTAACTTGTGCCCCAAGTGAGTGTAGCACATGAGGGAACCAGGATTCTAACTGAGGAGCACTTTCTGCCATATGATGTTGGCACAAATGAAATTTCTCAAGAAATATGATCAGCACCAAGGAAATATATAAAGTACACTGTTAGGAGGCCCCATGATCCTCCTTCTGACATCATCTGCCTCTATTCAACTGATTATCAACTAATCCTTATTAAATGGTTACAGGATAGGGTAGTTAAGGTGTAACTGATAACAACTAAGGTGTGAACCACTTCCAGTGGGAAGGGAGTGAGTGGCCTTATTCATATCCACGCAGTCCAAGAGGGGGTAGGAAATGATTTAAATGTCCTTCCCTCCATCATTTACCAATCAGCCCTAATTTAATCTTTCCACAGCTCTCAAACGTTAACGTCTAAATACAGTAAACAGAAGATCCTTATACTCTGCGATTACACATCCTTTTGTCTTATGAATCTACCCCTTCTTTACTCATTCCGCAAGTAGTGGAGTAGAAAGTGTCTTCAGTAGCAGCAGGCAGTGGACCTGGGCTATTGTCTCACTCCTGTTCAATGTGTGTTCATGGGAAGTTCTCTCGGCTGCCATTTATTCTACTGTGAAATAAAGGAGTGCATGTAATTCTTGAAAGAATGTCCTGATTTAAAGTTCTAAGTGGTCCACTGCCTGGTTGCAGAGATACTTGGCTGTGCACAGACATTAGCAATCAGCATCCTCCTGCCCCAAGTGCAGTTAGCTCTGTAGAAACAAGGACACAGCCCTTCAGGGGGTTCCCACGGTGTGACTTGAACATTCACGTTCTTGCCCGAGAGCACATTTGCTCATTCTCTTAGGAAATATTGTATTAGTTCTTAGTTCTCAAGGTTTGAGATAAGATCATTGAGATGACAGAACATTTCGGATGGTAGCTGCCTGGCTCCATCAGCACTCAGTTAAAGCACTGGACTTGCAGAAGTGGGGAGTCAAGATTTGTTTAGCCTAGCCTTGACAACATTTGGAAATTGAATTCATGCATGGCACCTAGCAGGTCCCCAATACGTGTTCAGTGAATGAATTAGTGAATTAATGTACAAATGAAAAAAAGAATGGAATATTTTATAAGACCAGTGCTGTGAATTTTCAATTTCACACATACCTACCCGCTCCCCAAGTTAGTCTATCTGAAGGCAAAACGCCGTGGTATTTTACTCTGTTGATGTTTCTACATTCATAACCACACAATTGTTTTTTCTTCCAGCCTTGGAAAATTCCACTCTGATATTTTAAATACATACATACATGCATACATACATACATACATACATACATACATGAACAAAAGGTCCTATGAAATCTAAGAGTTTTGTAGGTGTTGTTCTCCAATGTCCATGCACCCCTTCCTCCTCTGTAACAGAAGCCTGCTTTTTCAGTTGGGCACATGGTTGCCCCAGATAAACACAGTATTTTCCTTCCTCCACTGAAACTAGATATGGTCATGTGATTAGTTCTGCCCAATGGGACGTGAGCAGAAGTGCTGAGTGCAACTTCCTGGAAAGGTCCTTAACCAGAGGGGCCTGTTCTTGCTTCCCTCTTTCTCCAGAAGAGCTAGCTGGGATGACCATCTTGGATATTGGGAAGAACTTGGGCATGGAAGACACATGTAAAAAGTAAAAGATAGGAAAACTCTGGTCCCTAATATGGACCCCTTCAGACCTAAAAGAGACATAGACCTCAATTTAAAAAAACAAAAACAAAAACTGTGTTTTGGTGTTTTCTCTCCCATATCGTTAAAGTGAATCCTGACTCATACAGAGCTGACACTCAGAAACCTTTAGAAAATAGCTATTCTTTCAACCTGCTGCAACACAATGAACCCTGGACTGGGAAACAGTTACTGGATAACTGATAACAACTAAGGGGAGTTCTGGTCCGGATTCTATCATTAGTTAGCTTGTTAACATTCAACAAAGTTCTTTTTTTAAAGCCTCAGTTTTCCCCTCAGCAGAATATGGGCATTAAATTAAGACTTCTTCTTCAAATTTACCACCCCATGAGAACTTTTAGAAAAATATAGCATGAGCTCCTGTGTGAAATATCCTATCAAGCTTAAAGATAATAGGGAAAGAAGAAACTGGTCGTAAACACAGTCAATATTTGCTGTGCTGCTAACTCATGCCACCATGGTAAGTACTGGAAACGTAGAGGTAAGCTAAACAGAGAAAGATATTAACAAATATTGTAAATAGATAAAGATTTGCATAGACGAGAAGGATATATGTTATAGAACCATGTGTCAGGGAGACATTAACTGGTTGCGGGAAGAGGATATCAGGAAGGAATACAAGAGGTAGTGATATTTAAACAGAAATATGAAGGCTGAACAGGAGTTAACCAGGTGAAGAGTAGGAATAAAGAAACACAGAAAAATGTATCTTAAGTGAACCATAAGGATTCCTTAAGGACGAGTTAACCAAGATTATTGAACCAGGATAAGAGATTCATAGATTTACTCTCTCAGACCTGACCCTCTTAGAAACTGATGCCTCCAGGAAAAATCTCCATCCAATCGCTAACACTCATGGTTTTCAACTCTGTATGATATTTTTGCTTGAAGTGGCAACGCTGAGCATTTTTAGACTAGATGTTCTCCCTTTCACGTGTATAGCACATTTCAACTCACTGTTTATAAAGCAGACTCACATGTATAATTTCACCTAATACATGAGGTAGGTGGTATTATTCTCAATTACACAAGCAGAAATGGAAACCTATTAAGTGGCAGATTTGTGGTCAAACAGATATTAAGTGGTGGGACCTGGAGTTTTCTTCTGATCTTATATTTCCTGGTCCAGTGTTCTGTCCACCCCTCTCTTTCTGGTGAAGAGAACATGTGTACATATAAGTGTGACTATAAGGGAAAGAAATTGATTTATCCTTTTGAAAGGAAATTTGGCCAATTAATCCAACAAGGCTAGCTAGTGAGATTAAAGTCAAATGATTTCTTCATTCCATTTAGGACCTGCTTCCTAGCCACATGAGAAAATAAATGAAGATTTTAAATCCACCCATTGGTTTTTGACCCCAAATATTATTACACAACTTGATCACAGCCTTAATTCAACAGAATTGGCTCTGTTTCCAAAGAATCAACTCTACCTTCAAAGAATAAAGATTCAGCACCATGGGGAAGACTGCAAAGTATGTGCCGTAAGCTCTGAAGGCGGTTCTCAGGAATGTCCAAACATGTTTTGAGCAGTGGCAATGTCATCTGAATAAGGGTTCATCCTGAGCAAGATCTTGGAGGATGATCAGCAGTTCTTTGAATAAAGTGTTTCTAATATAGTAACACACATTGAATTATACACTTCTAAATGGGTGAATTGTATGATATGTGAATTATATCTCAATAACGTGATTTTTAAAAAGTAACCTCATTTGTTTATCTTGTACATTCTGCTACCGCAGGTATAGCTGCCGCAAAGCTAAAGGAGGTATCTTTATGCCTTTAGGCTGCAATTAAGTTGGAGAGACATAAAGCCACCATTAACCTTCCTGATTATGAGACAGCTGGTGACCTCCTATCATCTCCTTGGGTGCCATGAGCTCATCATCTCCCTTACTTCACAGGAGCCCACGGGGCTAGATTGAGCCTTCCAGTCTTTCTTCAACAAGAATCTTTGAAATGGGAGTCTTTCGAGAACAATCTCCATGTCACAGGTCAGGTGCCTCGGGGCCTGCCAAGTATTCATAGAAACTGACCAATCTCCCAAAGCCCTTCCTGAAAACCATTTCCTCAAAAAGATGCCCTATAGCAGAGTTCAAGGAAGCTGCAGAAATCTCCAGCCTGTAGGGGCAGCAAATGGGAAACAAAGGTTGGAGAGGTTAAAGCTAATTACTCTGAGGGATCCGTTTGGTCAATGGCTTGGGGCCTTTTAAAACCAGCTGCAGAATTAACTCTGCATTGGGAGATTAATTGGGTGAAAGGCAGTGGCATCTTGACATTCAAGAGAATAACCTCCTTGGCCAAATTCACTAATAACCGACAGAACCTAGGTGAGAAATGGAAAAGAGGAGTCTAGTTATCAAAAAGTTTTGCCTAAAGCTGATCTAAACACACACATATTTATATATTATTTAGACATTTATGCATAAAATCCTCTCTTCATCTTTTGCATCCTCTTTTTGTTTCTCTTCTATTTTCTTTCTTTTAACTCATTCTTCAAAGGGTCGACCCCATGCCAAGCACTGAGAGAACAACACTGCCATATGTCCTTCTCCCACATAGTTTCTGGTTATTGGGATTTTCCACGTAAAGAATCTAGAATGTTGCAAAATTGCTTCTCACACTCATTCTTGCAAGTGGTTCAGCCTAGAGCTGTGTGTGTGAGTGCTCCACATACGAGGAGGTGTCATTACTGGAAAATGACTTCTTTGGTCAAGATCAGATTGATTTTGGCCACCAACCAGTCTTGGGGTTTTCAGAGGGACCATTAAAGCTGGAGGCAGTTACAGAAGGCCAGAGACCCAGGGAAATCCTAATTTTTGATATCTTTGGAACAGAATGGGAGCCCCCAAATCAGAGGAATCCTGATTTTCAAAATCTACCTAGCCACAAAGAATCCTGATTTTCTTTAATTCCTCAGCAATGTAGGAGACCCAAACATCACAATGGATGATTTAGGAACAGGGAATGTGTCAAACCACCAGTGCTGTCAGCATCTCAAGATTACTGACACTGATGGAAAAGTAGGTGGGAACCCAAAGTATCTTGGTATTTATTCAAACACCAGAGGTCAAAATGACATCAGAATGGTATTTCCAAGGAAGAAAGTCATACATATTTGAGCTCATTAGGATTAAGTTCTGCTATGACTTAAAGAGATCTAGAAAATTGTTGCTTAAATAAAGAAGAAGTTAATTTCTCTCTCATGTTTAACAAGTCTTGAGGTGGGCATTCAAGAGCTGATACATGGGGTCTACAGTGTTAGCAACCAGGATCCTTCCATATGTAGTCCTCTATTGTATGGCTTCCCTGGTTGTCTAGTGGTTAAGATTCGCGGCTCTCACCACTGCAACCAGGGTTTGTTTCCCAGTCAGGGAACTACACTTATCCATCGGTTGTCATTACAGTGGCTGTATGTTGTAATGATGCTGAAAGCTATGCCACCGGTATTTCAAATACCAGCAGGGTCACCCATGGTGGACAGGTTTCAGCGGAGCTTTGAGACCAAGACAGACCAGGAACAAGGGCCTGGCCACACACTTCTTTAAAAATTGGCCATGAAAACCCTCTGAATAGCAGTAACGTTGTCTGATATAGTGCTGGAAGGTAAGAAGATGGCGCAAAAGGATGGGGCAGGGTTCTGCTCTGGAGTACACTAGGAGTTGGAATTGACTCAATGGCACTAACAGCAAATGTATGACTTCCATTCCCAAAATATCCTCACGATCCAAATTTCCTTCTGAAGTCAGCCAGCACACTCACATTCTGGAAGCAAAAAGGAAGAATGAAGAGAGAATGACAAGCCTCCTCTCTTTTAAAGCAAGTTCGTGGAAGATCCCAATGACACTATTGCTCATATTACACTGGCCAAAATGTACTCACATGACCACATCTTGTTGAAAGGTGGGAAATTTGACCGGGCAGCAATATGCCCAGGTAAAACTTAGGGTCTGATACTAAACAAAAAGTAGAATGGTTTATGAGCTCAGCTATAGATAATCTCTGCCATGGTCATCCATGAAATAGCTAAAAACAAAAAACACAATGTTTTGTAAGCCAGCTATGGTATGAACTATCCAAGATCTTTGGGAAGGAAAACTACTGTCTCTCTAAAGTCTCAGTTTTTTCTCTTGTGAAATGAGGACACGTGATCAATCAGGCGTCATCCCTCTCGTTTTTTGAAACCTGTTTGACTTGGATAGGTTGTGTAGAGAATTTTCTCAATTCCTAGGCTGGAAGCGTCTTAACAACTATCTACAAAACCTGAGTATCTTTTGGTAATACATGCCTGACCAGGACACGCCACATTCAGTAAGAAGGCAAATCTATCAGAGTGTGGTCAAGCTAATGACAAAGAAGACCAAGGTCCATTAAACTCCAAGTTAATTGCCAATAACTGGTCAACTCCCAATTAAGGAGTTGACTTAAAAGCCAGACAGTTAGGATTACATTAGTTCTTATTTTTCCGAAAAGTTGTTCAGCCATGGAGATGAATGTCTTTTTTCTTGCTATTAAAGTGCAAGTGATCCCCCTGGGAAACACGCTGAGGACAGATAGAGGAAGGAAAAAGAACTTCATGGCATCTTGTGCAGCTTTCCCAAACACAGATGCTAACTCAGCTTCTGTACATTTAGATCAATCTGGATGTGCACACACATGGTTACAAGGGGAGATGATGGTGTCCAAGAGAGCTCTATATGCCTGGGTTTTTCTGGCAATTGACTGGGGAAATTTCAGCGTTCCTGTTGTTGACCCAGTATCTAGAGGTAATTCTTTAACCTTCACCTTCACTGCCCTTTAACCACCCAACGCACACCACCACTCCCTTAGATATCACCATCACCAAAAAACCAATCCAATTCTAAAGTCTCAGAGTCTGAAATTCATGGTTTTTTTATACAACCTAAGGTGCTGCCATAATGTTGGGGCTAAGATTTCAGTCTCAGGACTCGGGTGGTTTGGGTGCTGGGTCCTGTTCTGAAATTTACAAGCTGAGTGACCTTGAGCAAATTGCTTAACTTCTGTACACCTCAGATTCCTCCTCTGCAATATTGGGAGTGATATTGATATTTATCTCTTTATGGGAATATTAAATACAACAATTCCTGACATATAAGCATTTGATAAATGTTACCTTAAAAAAAAATGCAAGCAAATTTTTATTCTTCTATATTCCACTTCTTCATTTCCGCTACTTTGGCCTTATTTCCAACTCTGTTCCTAAATCTTTCCCATTTCCCTGGATCTGTCATTCTGGAGTCTCCTGCTAGCTGGAGACCATGGGGGAGCTGTCTCCACAGCAATCTTGCAAGCCCCCTACTCTCTTTCCTTAACCTTCCTCAGTACTGTCGGGGAAAAACGCTTATGGATGCTAATTGGCAACACTATAAACTCATACCCAGCCTCAGCTGGGTTCGGAATGCTAAGAGGCACCTCTGTTAGTCATACCTAGTTCCCACTTTCCATAATGAGGTTCCCACTTTCCATACAGGAAGCTCTTATGCCGGCCCTTCCCTCTCAGCATGAATACATTCTTTTCTTCGTACAGGACCTAATTCACTCAGTCAATATTTACTCAGTCTCGTCCGTGGGCTAGATTAGTGGTTTCCAAGAAGACTACTCACACTAAGGGAAGTCTGAGGCTTATTTGTTCATTCATTCATTCATTCATTCATCTATTAAAAATGGTCTTAACACTTCAGAGAGAACACCAAGATCTTTAATACATTTCTCTCTCCTTCCTCTCAAACTTTCTCTTAAACTGAATCCACACTTTCTTCTGATGTCTAAGGAAGAAATGCTTCCTATTTCCTAGCAAGTCTACTGCCTTCATCTGCGTTTGTCTCCATTCTCTTCCTTTGTTATTCATTTTCACATTTCTTCTTTTCTTCTCTTTGGCCAATTCCTTATTCTTCAATTATTTCAAGAGTTTCCATTCAGAAAACAAAACAAGCATTTTTCTGTTTTGTTTTTGCTGTCACTCTTTTTCTCCTCTCCTTTTTAAACATCCCAAGCACATCTAACACTTTAAAACTGATCTCCCATCCACTCCTCCACTCCTAGGAATGTGGTTTAACCCCTGAGACAAATGGCTCTCTCCAAGGTCACTCATGGCCATCTTAGTGACGAGCGCAAAGGATCTTCCTCAGTAGTCATGTTACTTCTCTTTCCTTCCTTTAACATTTAGCCCTGAAGATAGCCACCTTCTTGAAATAGCCTTCCTTCTTCTGTCATTTTATTCTGAGTGCTATTCTGAAACATTTCTGACTATTTCTTCTCCCTGTCCTTCCCTGTATGCCGGCTTTCTGACCACCTCTGGAGGCTTTCCCCCAAAGTCTGTTGTCTCTCTTCCTTCCTTCTGTTCCTGTTCCTTCTCCTCGGTCAGTTTCATTGCTTTGTGAATGTTGAACTTGTATTTCCCTCTCTGTGCCCTAACCTTTTCCCCAAGTTCCAGACATCAGATTTCTAGTAGTTACTGGACTTCTCCATCTAGATGGTCGAGGCAAATACATGTCTCAAAAGGAATGTGTGGCTTTCATCACACTTTGCTCTGCTTCTGCAAAGGCTCCTTAAATGCCCCATTTCTGCAGTCTTGCCATTTTTCCTGGTCATGATCCATAGTGCCCATTGTAGCCAAAGATATTCTTCTTAGATTCACATATATCATTCTTCCATTCAAAAACCATTGATCAAAATCCTTCTACAGAGAAAAACGAAATTTAAAATCTTTACTAATGTAGCGCTCAAACACCTCGATGATTTGGGTCCAACTCATTTTATCAGTCTCATTCACTGATTCATCCAGTCAGTCAACAAATATTTACTGAGTACTTAGTATGAGCTAGGTACTGTCCTAGACATCGTGAGTAAAATAGACCAAAACAACAACAATAATAATAATTTATTATTTAATTTATTGTTGTTATTGTTATTATTATAATCCCTGACATTAGGGAGCTCCCAGTTTTGTGTGGGTTCTTCTTCCATGTTAGGCTTCATTCCACTTAAACTAAATTATTCCTTTTTTTCTGGTCAATGCAATTTTGTATTTCACTCTTTTTCTTGATTTTTTTCTTTAATGCATGGATTTTCTTTTCTTCATTTCCTTCTCTCCTGACAAAAATTTCATTTTAGCATGTTAGCCACGATCAGAGTGAAAGCTCAGAGAAAGAGGTTCAAAATCTATCACATGCCCCCTCTTCACCTTCACCCCCTCCCTTAGTCGCCATGTACACTGTGGGTTTCAGAAACACCAAACTCTCGTAGCTCCTGGACTGGCCATGCCCTCTCACTGCTCTGTACCTTTGCTGTTGTGTTGATCCCAGTATCTAGAAGGCTTTTCTCCCTTCTTTTCCTGGCTAACTCCAGAAGACAGTTGAACTGAACAGTGAGAGCCTGGATTGGAATCCTGGCTCCACCCTTTACCTCTTGCATGACTTGGGCAGGTTATCTAATCTCTCGAAGGCACAATGTCATCACCTGTATAGTGTGGCTAACAATAGTAGCTACATCATAGAGGGCGTTGCCATGATTAAATGAGATAATACATGGAAAGCAAATAGAACATTGCCTGACAAATGCAAGGCCTCAGTAACCGTTGGCTGTTATTATTACTGTCACAGTCCTGTGGTAGAAATAAACCAGGGGCAATGAACACACATAAGAAGAACAGTTAATATAACCTTGAGAGGTCTGGGAAGATTGGAGGAGTTGCCCCTTCTTATGCGTGTTCATAGCCCCTGGTTTATCTCTACTGTAGGACTCTGACAATATATTTTAATTGAATATTTATATATCTGAGTATAGGTGCCATGTCTTATTTATATTGTATTCACAACACATAGCACAGGGACTGCCTTTGCAAAAGCTCAATAAGGTTGAGTGAATGAAAGAATGCATCAAATTTAAGTGCAGCATCAACTTCTTCTCAAAAAGGCATTTCTGGCTCTCTTCCAGCCCAGACTAGGTAAGCCATCCTGTTTTATTCCCCACAGCATCTGACACTTCTGCATTTCACAGTCATACTTACCTGGGCAATATCTTACTCTCCTGCTGGACAGTAAGCTCTCCGAGAGAAGCCACTCCATCGACAGGGCATATTCCAGGGTCAGTTTGCTGAGGGAATACCTGACCAGGGCTGAGATCACTCTTAGAAAGGGAGTTGCTAGCAATGCAGTAATTGCACTGCTGAAAATACTGATAATGAGCTTGACTAGGTAGCTGGGCCTTGCTCACACTTCCTGCCCTCCTCCAGAACCCCATGCTTGCATAGCCCAAAGACCCTATGCTCAGTGTGGCAACGCTGTGGAATCCAGCTGCTAGAATCAAAGGAAGGGGGTGTGGAGCAGCCAGGGAGCCATTGGAATTGACCATCCCGAGATCCCATTTCATCATGTGAATGCACTTAGTGACACATCAGGAAACTTTTTTCCATAAGCGATTTTGTTTTTTCACTTCACTTGTGGACATGTTGAAAGATGACACATACGTTTTCAGTGAAGTCACTGACAATCACGGGAAGCCAGTAGCAACAGCTGGTGGGTCCGAGCTACCCCGAGGCCATTTAATCTCTTGGCCTCTCACATTGGGAAAGCAGTTTGAGGAAGATAAAGACTCCGTTAAAAATTTTTTTTTTTTTTTTTAAAGAAAGAGAACAAGAACATCAAGGGGAAATTGTACGGCTTGAGGCAGCTGTTGCCATTACTAAAAGCTAAGAAAGAAGGCAGGAGGGGCCCTCCCCCTGGTGGATGACAGTGAGGCTTGCTATCAGCAGCCGGTGTGGCCAGGACCAGCTCCTGGGAGAAAAGCACTTCCTTTGTGGAATGAGATAGCAGAAGATTTCCAACTCCCAGCAGACCAGCCTAGGGAGTCTGGGCTTGGGGGTCCCTTTCAGATCCGGAATGCCTGGACTTATAAACAATGTCAATATCACTCATGAGAGACGAGTAACAGGAGACGGACAATTAACTGGCCAGGGAACCCTGAAAACAGTCATTAAAGTCTTGCAAGATGCAGGCAGCAGCGTGGTACAGCTGTTGAGCATGTCAATGAGGGATTCTGGGGGAGAATGCCTTTCCAACAAGGCCAAGAGTTCTTACCCTGTCTGCTTGCGCTGCGGGAACAATATCACACATCAGAACCTCTTCCCAAAAGCAAAGCAAAAGAGAGAAGTGGATGGTGGAGGTCCCTGATGCTCACATATTTCCTGCTGAACTTAGAGGTCTACGTGCTTAGCTAAGATTTCATGATCATATTTTTGTACATCAATCAATTAAAAGAAGCCATCCTTCAAAGAGAAAGCTTGGTTCCTCCTGAAACTGAGACATTTGTTAGACAAAAGGAATAGCTGACCAGGAGAAATGACCACCTCTGCTATTATAATTCATGAGATTGAAAATCTATCATAATTTACTGATCAGCTCCAAGAGGTCTGTTACACCACGTTCGCAAAGATAAATAAGGTACAGTTCCTGACCTTGAGAAACTCAACAGTAACAAGCTGGAGACAGCCACGTAAAAAGGCAGTTACCAGTGGAGTGTGTGCTGTGATGGAGGTCTGTGCCCACTGTGAGCACCGAGACTGAAGAGGGGCTGAATGAGGCTGGGGCTGAATGTGGGGAGTGGAGAAGAAGGGTAGAATGGAGGGCAGCAATAAGGAAAGAGAAGTTAAGGCTGCGAAGGCACAAAGTGGTCTTCCTGCCACAATTTTTTTGCATTTGTACTTGTGGGTCCTTCATTGCTCCTTACACACGTTAAATGGTGCTCTGCTCCCTCTCTGAAATTTTTCTAACCTTCTCTCATTCTTCCTCTCAACAGCCTTCCATTCCTATTTTGCTCATTCTTAATTTATGTTCCCTACCTGTTTATGTCTATATTTATTTCATTTCTGACATGTGGAACGCACTTCCCAGTGTCTGCAGTATATCGATCCATCCATCATTCAAATTCTGTCTTCCTCTGACTCCCCATCTCCAAGCTACACTCTCCTGACCTCATGGAGCAAAGGTTTTTGCTTAACAATGGGCAAGAGAAGAAATTTGGTTGTTGAACATGCTAACATAAAAGAGGGTTCATATGTTTTTGTAAACATTTTCAAGAAGATGGCATATCCAGGGCTTTGAAACAACTTGGCTGTTCGTTGTTATTGCCTCGTTGGATACTCAAATCATTTCTACTCAAAGTTTACAATAGGGGAATTGTATTTTGAGTGATAGTATCTTTTGACTTCGGGATGTTATAGAAGATTTAGATTATTTTTTGTTTCCCACAATATATTCCTTTCAGAAATTCACCCCTCTACCACCACCATATTCTTTTTGAGTTGGTCAGTTATATGGCCCACAGAATTGGAACTATGATCCAAACTACTCACTCCGAATAACTCATTTCCCTGGCTGCAGTGACTGGCTTGGGCATGAGAACATGACATAGCACCCAGACAAATCAAAGCCATCCTAGGATGTTTTCCTGAAGTCATTGGAAAAAAAGACAATCTAGATGATCTGACATTGCTAACAGCATGTGAAGAACTGTGGTGGGGATCTCGGACACTCTTTGGAAAAGGCACAAGTGAGAACAAAGTAATACAGAAAACAGAGGGGGGACAGGTGAGAGAGACAGAGGCTGAGAGAGAGGATAACTTTTTTTCCCCTTGAATTCAGCTATGTCCCAAACTAGAACCACCTTTCTTGAACTTCCCAGGTATGTAAACCTAACAACTCTTTTTGTTACTTGTTGTTTTTCATCGACTTTGTGACTCTTGGAACCAAAAGTATTTTTTTAATCCAGTAGGATAGACCTTTATCAACTGATACATTGACGATAATAATTTCTTAAATGAAAACAGGGATATATCACTGTAAAATGGAAAGAGAATGGACTATATATACACATATATATAATGGTGGGACATTACATGATGACAAAAGGCTTAATCCACCAGGAAAACATAGCAATCCTAAATATATATGCATACACCAACAACAGTCTCAAAATATATGAAATTATTTTATATATATATAATTTCAACAATTACAGCTGAAAACTTTAACACTCAATTGTAGCAAAAACAGAGCTACTAGACAGAAAATCAGCAAGGGTATAGACTTGAATAACACAACCAATCAGCAGGATCAAATTCACATATCTAGAACAATCTACTCAGCAATAGCAGAATACACATTTTTTTAAGCATCCATGAAACATTCACCAAGATAGACATATTCTGGGCCGTAAAACAAGCCTCAACAAATTTAAAACAATTAATATCATACAGAGTATGTTCTCCGAATCAAACTAAATCTCGATAACAGAAAAACAACAGAAAAATCTCAAAATACTTGGAAATTAAACTTCTTGTAAATAATCCATGGTTCACAAAGGAAGTGTCCAAGGAAATTTAAAAAAATACACAGAACTAAATGAAAATACAACATATCAAAATATGTGGGGTGCATCTTAAAGTGTGCTGAAAGGGTAATTCATAGAACCTAAGACATTAGAAAAGAGCAAAGCTCTCAATCAATAATCAAAATTCTGACCTCAAGAAACTAGAAAAGGAAGAGTGAAATAAACACAAAGCAAGCAGAAGGAAGGAAATAATAAAAATAAGAGGAGAAATAAATGCAATTGAATACAGGAAGACAATTGAGAAAATCAGTGAAACAAAAAGCCAGTTTCTGCAATAAAGTTAATAAACCTCTAGCAGGACTGACAAAGATATGAGAGGAAAAGACACAAGTCACCAACATCAGGCATGAAACAGGGAATATTGCTATAGATCCTGCGACCATTAAAAGGGTAATATAGGAGTAATACAAATAACTTTATGCTTATAAATTTGATAACATTGAAGAAATAGACCAATTCCTCAAAACCACAACCTACCATGACTCAACCAAGATGAAGTAGGCTCCTGAATAGTACTATAGCCACTAAAGAAATTTAATTTATAATTAAAACTCCAAAAAAGAAGTCTTCAGGCTTAGATGGTTTCATTGAAGAAATTTACCAAATATACAAAGAAGAATCAACACCAATTTTATACAATCTCTTCCAGAAAATAGAAGAGGAAGAAACCCTTCCCAACTCATTTTATTAGGTATTACCCTGATACTAAACCAAAAAAAGAAAACTATACACCAATATCTCTTATAAACTTAGATGTAAAAATTATCAATGAAATATTAGTAAATTGAATCCAGCAATGTATAAAAAGAATTAAAAGCCATGACCAGGTAGGTTATATTCCAAGTATGTAAGAACTGGATCAATATTCAAAAATCAATCAATGTGGGGCCAGCCCAGTGGCATAGTAGTTAAGTTCACACACTCTGCTTTGGCTGCCTGATGTTCACAGGTTTGGATCCCAGGTGCACACCTAGCACCACTCATCAAGCCATGCTGTGGCAGCATCCCATATAAAATAGAAGAAGATCGGCACAGATGTCAGCTCAGAGCCAATCTTCCTCACCAAAAAAATCAATCAATGTAATCCACCATATCAACAAGCTAAAGAAGAAAAAACATATCCTGATATCAACTGATGTAGAAAAAGCATTCGACAAACTCCAACAACCGACAACCGTTCATGATAAAAACTCAGCAAATTAGAAATAGAGGGGAATTATCTCAAATAGATAAAGAAAATCTACATAAAAACCTACAGCTGAAATCATACTTAAAGGTGAAAGAGTGAATGGTTTCTCCCTAAGATCAGGAACAAGGCAAAGATATCTATTCTCACTATTCTTATTCAACATAGCGCTGAAAATTCAAGCCCGCCCTCATTCAAGTCGACGGTCTGAAACAGGCCTAATGTTGGCAATGGGGTTGGGGGGCCAGGCAATTGTCACAGGAAAGAGACACATATATATTTAGAAAATGACAGGTGGGTAGAGTAGAGCATCTGAGTTGTATGACGGGTCGAGGTGTAGAGGGGTGGGAGGTTTGAACAAGTACTGGCAAACTAAAAAAGACCCTCGAATCATTGCTCCCACTGTTAGGTGAGTCATAGGAGCTATGAAGCCAGTGTCCCAGGTTACAAGTCCCCCACCTGCATGCTCCCCACCAAATCGCCCTGTGAATCACACCAGCAAAACTACATTCTGTGCAGCACAGCACAACTGGTGGCTCTGCGCTGAAAGAGCAATTTTAATGTTATCAGGCCAGCTGGGGCTTGTTTTTGAGTCTGTGGAAAGAGAGGAAGCTCTCAAACAGGAAGCTGGGATTGGGTTACCCTGACAAATCTGTGATTTTGCTCATGACTTTAGAGCAGAGGAATGTTCCCTGAGAAACTGCATTGCTACAAGTGAGTCTGAAATATATACATACGTGTTTAAGCCAATGTGGCTGCTTGGAGCTGGTGCCGATTCTTAAAGTTTGAGTGTTATCTTTATTTTGTCCTAAGAAAAATGCCTTCCCTCCTACAGGGAAGCTGTCCCCTCCTCTTGGATAGTCTTCAGAATCTGCTTTCAAGGTTTCAAGCTCAAACCTCTAATTGGATCCCAACACCCCCAGCTTTTCAGAAATCTCTAACACTCCCTCTCTGTCCTCACATATTCCACAGTCACCAATTCCTGGCCTATTTGTTTCTGAAATGGTTCTCAAGGGTGTGATCAATTCCGGCTTAGGACGCTCATGGCTCCAGTTCAGAGTCTCACCATCTTTTATGAGGACTAATGGCACAGTTTCCTGAATCGTCTTCCAGACTCAGTCTCTACTGTAAACCTTTCTCCACCCTGCTGCCAGTGTGAGCTTCCCAGGACAGAAATTTGATCAAGTCATTTCCCTGCTTAGGTCATTTCTGGTGGTTCATCATTCTAGCCATGACACTCAAAGTGTGGTTCATGGACAGGAACCAGCCCAAGAATTTTGTTCCTGTCCATGACAAGGTAAGTAGAGAAACTGAGAGCAAGCATTTGGAAACTTTTAAGACATTTGACATTGCCGTGTTATCCAAGTGTATGGCAAGTAGACTTATGTCATTGAACCAGACTTGTGTCATTGACCAGGCCCTGTTGAACTTACATGGTGAGTCATCTGTGGCACAAACTCTATACTCCTATTGGTCAGTGAAAGTTTGGGGATTAAAAAACAACAAGTGGTCCTTCATTACAGATAGTTTGACAAGCATGGCACTGAAGGATAAAGTCCAAAGACTTCATCCAAAATCCTTCATTATCTGGCCTATATCCATGGTTCTTCCAGCATCTTCTGGAACTCCTATATCTTCCCCCATTCTGTGAAGCTTCTTGACAGTTCTCCAACCACTCTGTTCATTTTAATTCTTCTTTCTCAAATGCCCTTCCCCGCCTTGTCTGCCTAGAGACTTTCTCTCATCTTTACAGTTCTGCTAGAACAGCTTCGTGAAGCCATTTCTGATGCCATCATTAAATCCCCAACATGGACATTCCCTCCTTGTATCCTTCCTACTACCCAGTGCATTCATTCAAGAAGCTTGGATGAATAGAATAAGACAAAATCTCTGCCATCAGAAAGTCCCTAGTCTCATGAACTTCTTGTGTATTGTCTTCTTGAAGACGGTGGCCATGTCTTAAACATCTTTGTGTCTCTACAGCCTCTGTGCCATGAACACAGTAGGAACTGAGGCAATGATACATTTGGAATCAAGACTGATAATAATAGTTGAAACACAAAGAGGGACTGGAAAATCTTTTACCCTCTGGTTAACCTGTCTGGGCTTTCATTTCTCATTTTGTCACATGTAGGATTTGAATTGTAGCATACCCACAGTTCCTTTAAAGCTCAAATATTCTCTCTAGAGCCAGGAAATTCACTCACTGGAACTCCCTCCCTCCAGATTCCCCTAGAAGATGGTCCTCATCCTCTCCACCTCCACCCCATACCAATTCCTCAGACTCTAAACTCAAAAGAAGGAACCACAGCTATGCATGTTGCTCTATTTTCCTTAGGCTTTTCATTGGGTCTTTCTTAATTATCACATCTTTTGGTGATGGTGGCCTTTCTGCTGCTGGCAGACTGCTCTTTAGCCAAGTAATTAAAATAGAAAAAAACAGAGACTTCAAATTTGGATTTGAATCTACCGAAATCTTTTCCAGGTGTTGCTGGGAAATTGAGGCAACAAGAAAAGGCATGTTTCAACATAAATATGGCACACGTTCCCTGGCTTGGGGAAGAGCATCCCATAGTCCTTCAACACATAAAACAACAGATCTGGAACATCCCAAGTCAAACATATTAAGCTGAAAATAGGCTGGCATTGTGGGTAATTAAGTCAAATTGGCCCTCTTTAAACCTACTCAGTTGAAGTCAGTGTGCTTCCTCTTCTCCCTACTTTATAGATCAGATTCCAAAGAAATAGTGCTTGAAATATATTGTCCTTTGGGTTTTCAGATCAGATTTGAATCTTGTGTCCCCACGAGATTTCAGTGCAACAGAAAATTCTTTCTAGACCTGATCCAACATCCACTTTTTGATTTGGAATAGACAAATTCTATCTGACCAAATTCTTCCATTGCTCATATTTGATACTGCTGATGAATTGATTGAATTCTTCTTTTAAGTCACAGCGGTATCATGGACGGTGATCATTTTCCATTGCGTGGCCTTTCCTGAAAAGCGGGCAACATGCTCTGAGGGCGGTGTCTCCCTTCTGAGCCATCCTCTTGTCCAAAACAGGCATCCCAAACCCCTCCAAGCCTGGCTAGAGCTGACATCCTTCAAGTCCCAAATTAGGTACCACCTCGCGGATGTGCTCCCCACACTGGGGCAAATGACCTTCTTTCCTGGTCCCATAGTTTCCTTGAAAACCAGCCTTTGAAAGAGAAGTGATAGTGATGCAAATATCAAATTATCCCTAACTTGGTGATGAGCACAGCAAACAGAACGCATAATTTTGATGTCTTCTATCCTCAATTTTGTTTAATATAAGAAAAGTATTCAAACCAACAAAGATTAAAGAGTCTCATGTTTTTATTTCCTTAAACAATTTTCAGAAATACTCAAACTGAGTCAGAAATATCCAATAAGATGGTCAAAGATACCACAAGTATGATTATCCTACAAAAAGGGGTAATTTACCTCACCTGAAATGCCACAGTTACGTAAGAGCCTTAAATAATGCTGCTGAGGATATCTTCAGAGGTGTCAGACATGAATCCATACTACGTTATCATCCCTCTTTTACAGTGCCTCCTTCTCTTACCACCCTCCCTGCACCCCCATCCCAAACCCTCTCCATCAATTTGGCATGTGAATCTTGGTTAGCAATTCTTTCTTCCAAGACCCCAGGAGAGAACGATTCTGCTATTAGTCTCTGGAGCGTGCCATGCAGAGATTTCTGTCACCACGGAATGCCGCTGCATCAGTTCGTCTTTCAGACTCCTTTCACTGTAATTGACAGGCCAGCTCCCCTCCTCCCCTTTCCTTGGTGCCATACCCATGGGCTTGCTACACATATTAGTGTTTTCAAAGCAATATTCCCAGCAGGAGTTCCCAGAGGGGGCTGCACACCCAGGAGGAAGGAGATAAAGGTCTGAAAACTCAGTTTTAATTGCATTTGGATTTGGGAAGGCTGTTTTGATTAACAAGTAATGCTGTAACTGCATATCTCTTACAGTTTAATGAAAAGTTTTTTTTTCCCCTCCTTAAGAAAATGAAAGAGGGAGTCAGATAACTCCGCGACACCTTCCCAACCCCCGAGCAATAATTTGATTCCTGCAGGCTGAGTAACTTGAACACGGAGACGCTTACAAAAACCAACTTTCAAAGGGCTCTGGCGCCCTCTGCTGGCAATTTGTGCTGAGACCAACAATTTAAGAAAGGATTCCTCGTCTCAGTATTAGAGTTGACCTATTCCACTTAATTCATTTAAAGATGAAGAAGGTGGAGTTGAAGAGCCTCAATCAGTAAAGTCACTTAGCTTGTTAATAGCAACCGCACTGTGGTTCGAGAACACCCTAGCATGTTAGAAAATCCCTACTTTTGAATACTATGTATTTCCTTCCTAGCTATGTCCTGGAGCAAGTTATTGACTCAGTTTTCCTTTCCTACAACAAGTTAATAATAAAGATCAAGTGGCTTTGAAAGGATTGAACAAGGTACCATTCTTCAAGAGATATTATTTACCTGGTAGTTTCTGGCTTTGGCATCATCAAGGTTTCTTGGATAACAGAGCCATCAAGGCTGATGGGTCCCCCTCCCTATTTCCTGTTCTGTGAGTTTGACTATGATAAGGTGGGTAGTAGGTGACAGTCTTTGGTTAAAGTTATATAAATTACTGTGCTCCTGAACACGTCTGATCTGTGCCCATATTTATAGCAAAGTACAATCCATATAACTTTAGGACCATGTAAAGCACAGATGTGGTCTTAATTACCAACCCTCCTTAGCAATTTGCTAGGACACTACCTTCTTCCCTTGAAAAACAGTGACCGAATGCCCTCTCTTCTTTTTCTTTTTTCTTTTCCTTTTTTTTTTTTCCTAATTCAGCATCATCACATCCAGGTTCACATCAGCTCTGCCACTTTCTTAGAGCTAACGTGCTCATAATGGGAAGTTCTTGAAATCTCTTTATGTAATTGTGAATCTTTGTCTTTAGTTTGTATCACTTTGGCAATGCCAAATCTGGCTGAATTCAGAAACTTTAAAAGGCACAGCAGTCTTCCAGTGGGAACTTGCTCTGATAAATTCCTTCTGCCTGTGAAAGCCACTATAAAAATGTCAGCCCTGGTAAAAAGCATTTTATAGAACTTCCTGGCTTTAGGTAGAAAAGTACAATGGCTGGGGTAGGTATTGGTTGAAGAACTATTTCCCCGTTGTACAGAATTCTTTTCCTCAATACGTAGATATTTGTTGAATATCAGCTACACGTGGGCATCATTCTTAATAAAGTATACACAGGGAGCAAGAGTGACTGGTTGTAACCCTACAAAGCCTGTAGTCCAGCAGGAAGGATGGTTGTTGGTCAGGTAGCATTTGATAACTTCCTCTTTGCCACCATAAACCATTCCACTGATTGCAAAGGTGGTACTTAATAGCTGGCTGTATGTACAGCATGGTGACTGTAGTCAATAGTACTGTATTGTATATTTGAAAGTCGCTAAGAGAGTAGATCTTAAAGCTTATCACAAGAAAAAAGTTTATAACTATGTATGGTGATGGATGTTAACTAGATTTACCGTGATGATCATTTTGCAATATATACAAACATCAAATGATTCTCTTGTTCACCTGAAACTAACATAATGTCGTATGCCAATTACATCTCAATAAAAAAAGAAATTTAATAGCTTACAAATAAAAATATTTGACATTAGGGTTGGGGCGAAACTTGCTGTAAGCTGTTTCCTGGGATTTTACTATTAAATTATTTTGAACATGCACACGTATTTTTTTACAAGATTTTGAATACAGACACAAAAGCAGGTTGTAAACTGTAGAGAGCTGCCCCAGACAGTACTACAAGATCTCCCAGATATTATATTTAATGTCCCAGATAGTTTGCCTCCCAGCTTATAATCTTTTAACCACACTGGTAGCCTTCTAGCTTTAGTGTTCAAAACATATGTCAGAAGACAGAGTCAAAAAATGAGCGTTCCTATGTCTCAGTCCCCACAGTTTCTCATTCCGGAGACGCAAAGTCAAGTCCAAGATTCTGATGTGCATGGCCCCCAGACAATGCTCTAAGAAATACTGTGCTTCGGGATGCAGATTTCTTTTATATTAATTCAGTAACACCTTTTAAACGATGATTTTGGAGCTACACGTGTTGATCGGATATCTTCTGTATGCCAGGCATTCTGTACGGTGCTTGCCCATGGTGGTTCAGAATAACGGTTAAGAGCAAAGAGGGTAGATCCTCTGGGTTCAGTCCAGCTCACTGAACCTCTCTGTCACCACCATCTCATCTGTAAAGTGGAGGATAATCATAGCATCTTCATCACACACTAATTGTGATGATGAGATGGTTTGAATATGTAAAGCATTTAGCATAGCACCTGGAACGTGAAGGCAGATGTTCCCATTACACATAGGAAATTGACACTAAAAACGTCCAAGTGGTTTGACCAAGTACACACAGCTGGTAAGCAATATTGCCAGGATCAAATTCCACATTAACCTGAAGCCTGTTTGGAAACATATGTAATCCATGCTACTTTTACTCCCAATGAGCTTTTGGACAAAGCAAGGCATTACTCATGAGAGTAATGGTGAAAACATTTTGAGGTGTTTGCCAAAGTCGGTGGCAGAGAACAAGAAGCCATATGTAAGGTTAGAAGAAAAACATCCATCTAGACCTGGAAAGATTTGTCCTCTGCCTGGTGAGTGGGAAAGTGTCTAAGAGTTTAGGTTAGCTAGAAACCCAAGTTTCCAGAGACCCTGGATTCAATGAGAGCAAAATGGGAAATTTTAGCTTCTAATGAGTCGGAGAACAAATTGTTCTCTGGACCCTGGCAGGTGTCACGTGAAGAGCGGAGCGAGTCCATGCTGCACTGTTCTCACACTTGAGTGCAATCAGCCTCATCAGGTCCAAAGGTTCTTTCCTAAAAGTTAAAGGAAAATCCCACTTATTGCAAACTAAGATCATTTTATCCTCCTTTATCACCATTGGAAATGAGACTTCAAGTAAATCACATTACTGGTTAAAAAATATGCATTATTTCTCAACCATGGTAAAGAAAACAATACATAGGATAGCCATTCAATCAAGTGAGTAAGAAAACCCAGAGTAATTGTTTTTATTTCTGAATCTTCTCTGTGCTCCACCTTTTGACAAGTGCTGAATTCAACAGATAATGGTTGGATGTAGTAACATTTTCTTACGTTTCTCTATCACTCAGCACACACACACAAACACACAAATTATGCTTCTTATGTTAATAGTCTTTTATTTTAAAAATAAGCCCTCAAATTAGATACTGCAAAGACAGAACATTGAGATCGCGTAATTGACAGTGGTAAGAGTTGGCCTTCAAATCTGTATGATGATGGCATCTTGAAGTTTCTTTCTATATTTGAGTATTTGAACTTGTTCCTCCAAATAATCAAGTTCTACCAAAGAACAGACGTCAAGGATCCCAAGAAGAGCTTCTCTCTAAAGGGCAACTATGCTTTGCCCATTTCCATTCATATCCAAATTAATTATCATTGCCTCTAATACATTCCACTGCCTTCTCTTCTGCCAGCTCTTTCCAAATTACTTTTTCCTCTCCCACCATCTCTATTGTTTCCAGGTGCCACAATCATGATTTGTTTAACGGTTAGCAATTATAATGGCCGTGACTAAATTTAACCAGCAATTGTGCAAAAGTTTGATATCCCAGTGTAACCCAAAAGTTACCTAGCTTTACAGACAAAAATGCAAGATATAGGATACCTTGAACAGCACACGTGAGGAAACAAAGGAGTTTCTTGGGTTTTTTTTATAAGGTGATAGGGGATTTCAGGTTTTAAGTCAGGGAGAACAAGAAAGGGGCTCAAACTCTAGTTGGTTGGAAGGAATTCCCTTAGATGTAGTTGACAAGAATGGAATGTGCTCTCTGGGTAACATGATACAGAGAAGGAATTTCTGAAAACAGGAAAAATGTCATAGTTTGCCTGCCAAATTAAATATCAGTACACTCCCATGGAGTAAGAGAGAGATCAAAAGCAGAGAGGCTGATTCCTGTACGCTTGGATTTGAGAGATGGATATGTGAGTGTGTGTGCATGTATAAATATGTGTGTCCATGTGTTCCTGTGTGTATGTGTGTATACACGTGTGTATAGGAATCTATACACACACATACTTGTAGTTGTAAGACTAAATAATTAAACAAGACAGTAGAGCATGTAACAGCTACACATTCTGACAGTAGATATAGTAGAACTGTCAGAAAGTGGGAGGAAATGGAGAGAGTATATGAAATGTAGGTTAAACTTGCTGATGGTCTTATATAGTGTTTGCAGTAAAAGAGTATTACTTCAATCCAGATACCAAGAAAAATAGGAGGCTACCAGCTAATTTAAGTAGTGTCATAGGGCAAAACCAATAGATAGATAATAGCTAAGAAAAAGATGACTCTAAAGGTATTATATAAAAATATGAATACACAAGTAATCATTACCATGAGTAAATTTTCCTAAATAACAAAAGCTTTATCCAAACAGAGAGCAAATTAAATAGGGAGGATATTTAAGGATTCTTTTATGTATAATTATACCAATAATAACTATATATAATTTTATAATAAATGGATTTTTATATGTAACATATACAGATATATAACATTCATTACATATACAACATTACATATTCAAACATATATAGGTGTGTATATCATATTATATATGTAATATAATCATACACATAACAGAACTGAGACCAACCATATCATCATATCATTGTATCAGTAAGTATAAATGGACTTATATCACCTATTAAAAGGAAAAGATTTTCAGAATGGTTAAGAAGGCAAAATACAATATTATGCTATGTATAAGAGGCATGTTCATATACAAAGAAATTCAGAAACATTAAAAACTAAAGGATAGGACATCCAGACAATGGAATATTCTTCAGAACTACAAGGAAGTGAGCTATGAAGCCATGAAAGACATGGAGGAAACTCAAACACATATGACTAAGTGAAAGATGCCCATCTGAAGAGGCTGCGTCCTGTATGATTCCAACCATATGACATCCTGGGAAAAGCAAAACTATGGAGAGAGTAAAATGTCTGTGGTTGCCAGGGGTTGGGGAGAGAACCCAGAGGGATGAACCAGTAGAGGACAGAGGATTTTTAGGGCAGTGAAGCTATTCTGTATGATGGAGTATGATGAATAGAGATCATTGTACATTTGTCAAAACCTGTAGAATGTATAACACCAAGGGTGAACCCTAATGTAAACTATGGACTTTGGAAGATTATGACACATTGACAAGTGTACCGCTGTGGTGCCAGACATTGGTAACAGGGGAGGCTATGCTTGTGGGGGACAGGAGGTATATAAGAAATCTCTGTATGCTCTGCTAAATTTTGCTAAAACTGCTCTAAAAAATAGCCTACTAAAATAATATAAATAAACAAAAGGATAGTTAAAGATAATACAAGCAAAAAAGGAAAGAAAGCAGGGGTCACAACTTTTATGATTAACAAGATTGATTTAGATCTTCAAGTGTTAAAAGTCACTTTATAATGCTAAAGGCAACAATTTGCAATAAAGCAATTATAGATATTAATATTTATTCACCTAATAACATAGCAACACTTGTTATAGATGATTAAATAAGACGAAAGCGAAAATACACAGAGTAATAATTGGAGACTTTAACACACATATCTCAATTCAAGAGAGATGAAGCTGACCAAAAACTAGTAAGTGTGTTTAAGACTTAAGCAACTGCATCTGATGCTGCTAGTGTCCCAGCGCAAAGCTCTGGATCTCATCTCTGATTTCTGCCACATGGTTGGTAGACAGTTCCAGGTGAAGTTTGACTCTATTCCTGCTGATAAGGTCTCACCTCAGGCATGGGTCTCCACACATCTTTCACTTTCTGCTGCAAGAATTCTACATGTAGACACTGGCAAGACCCCATTTGGCAAGCCCATATGCACAGCCCCAAAGCGTGGGGAAAAAACCATAGCCTCTAAGGAGGTCCCCCAATGCTGGAGATAATTACTTCACACTCAACCCAGAATGGACCACTATGAAAGGCTTTACAGGAGCAGAGAGAGCCTGGGGAGGATGGAGCCCCAGTTTTGCCAAGTGACATCCTCAATAACACACTCTTACATTGACTGCTCCTCGTCGCCTCATCCTTTCCAGTCCTGCAGTCCTTCTTCCAGGGATGACCTCGTACATAGACTATCTGTATAAGGCAATCCTTTTCTTAAGACTTGTGTCTTCTCTGGAGGAATCCAAACAAAAATAACTACATAATCAATAAAGTAGGATAAAAATATAGATATATAGAGGTATATAGACATAGATAGATAGGTATAGATAGAAAGAGTATATAAAATAAAAATATATAGTCTTAAGTAGATTCTCTCTCTCTCGCTATATATGTAACTCAACTATTAGAGCATATACTTTCTTTACCAGTACACATGGGATATCCATAAAAATCAAACACATCTTCTGTTCCAAAAAAAACTTCTATAATTCCGAAAGAATTGAAATAGCAATAAGAAAGTTCTTTGACAATAATGTGGTAAGGCTATAAATTAGTAACAAGAGCAAAAAAATGGCCCTTCTACCTAGGATTTTTAAAAAATAAGCTATTAAATATGATGTAATTCAAAGGGAAGATAAAATTTCAAAATTTCTCAAAAATAATGATAATGACCACATAGTATATGCATCTTTGTGAGATACAGTTAAAGCAGTTATCAGAGGACATGTTATAGTATTAAATAAGGATATCAATAAAAAGCAAAAGATGAAAATAATAGTTTTGCCCAACTCCAAAATTTAGAAAAACAAGAAAACCATAAAAAAGCCAAAGAAAAGGATTAATAAAGATTAGACTACAATGAGTAAAAAAAAGAGAAAAATAGCAAAACTAATAAATAAATCTAAAAACTGATTCTTTGTGAAAAAGCAAAAAAAGTAGATAAATCACTAACTAAACTAAAGCAGGAAAAAAACAAAGAAAATGCAAATACACAAAATTGGAAATGATCTAAAATACAGAAAACTTTGAAAAATCGTAAGAGATTACTTTACAAAATCTAAGTGGAGTCAGTAAGTTTTTAAAAAACACAACTAACTGAAATTGACCAAGTCTAAGAATATTAATATTTATGGGAAATAGATGAAATAGCTGAAAACTTTCTCCATGAAAAACACCAGGCCCAGATAGTCTCCCAGGAGGATTCTTCCAGACCTTTAAAGTTCAGATAAACTCAATGCTATTTAAAAGATAAACAAAACAAAAAAATTTCAAATTAGTTTAATGAAGTGAAATCATATAGATCCATAAATATGATAAACATTACACAAAAACAGGAATCTAGAGACAAAGCTCAATTGTAAATGTTGATGTGAACATGTTAAATAAAAATATTTGCAAATAGAATCCAATAGCACAATAACAATGTACATCATCACCAAGGATGATTTATTCCAGTGATTCAAAGGTGGAATATTAAGAAATGATAAGAATCCATTAATGTTAAGAAACCCATTACTCGAGATAAGAATGCAGCCTAGCTGACTCCTGGACACCAGCCTCCTGAGACCATAAGCTGAGGACCCAGCTGAGCTGAGCCCAAATTCCTGACTCATAGAAGCTGTGAGAAAATAAACATGTTGTTTTACGTCACTGTTTGTTGTAATTTCCATACAACAATGATAGATAACTAACGCAAACATACAATAAACTCTAAACAAAATAAGTAAGCATTATAAGTATTGGTTTGGCTAGACCACCAGATATTTAAACACAATATAAAGCCTCTATAATTAAAAGTTTGTCCAGGACCTGAGCATACAGACGTATGAATGGAACGGAATAGCAAATCTAGAAATAGATCCAATTACACATGACTTTTGATATATTAAAAGGCAGCATCTCAAACTAATAATATTGTGATAACTGGATATCTACATAGAAAGAGTTAAAATTTGATTCATTACTTACAATGGAATAAATTATATAAATGTATAACAGATTTAAGCATGAAAGCAAACTATATGCGTACAAGAAGAAAACAAAGAAAACATAAGTGAATTTTCACCAATGGGGAAAAATTTCCTAACTATGCCTCCATTCCATAAGCGAAAAGGAAAATAGCTGGTAAATTTATCAAAATAAATTTAAATTAAATTTAAAACAATCATATGTCAAAAAACAATATGCCAGGTAAGTGTCGATGAAAAATAATCCATAACCAATCTATAAATGAAAATTTGGGAAAGTTTATTCTGAGCTAAAATCTGAGGACCATGGCCCAGGGCCTTTCTTCCCAAAGGAAGAAAGGGCACTGAAGAAGTGGGGTGCACAGAGTGGTTATATACCCCCAAACAGGATGTTTCACATATGATTGAAATGTCCCTCCCACAATAGTCACAAGATTGCCCTGTCGGCACAGCGCTTGATGGACACAGCAGGTAGTGGTTCTGCTATCGCGGAGGGCGTAGCAGGAGGCAAGCCTATTGTCTCAAGCTGGGAGGTCACAGGTGAGCGCAGCAATCAGTTCCTAGCCTAAGGAAAGATGCTTAATCCTTAAGGAGATGCCAATGTTGGGAGGGGGAGGGAAGTTGCACCTTTATCTCAAGGGCCTTTGTTCTTGCCATAGGGAATCTCTAAAGCAGATATACAATGCATGCTCAAAGGTGAAGGTCAGACCCTTTTGAAGGTCAGGCCCTTTTGGAAAAACAAGGTCAGGACAAATTAGATTTACACCAAATGGCTTCCTCATATACTCCAATGTATCCTATTGCTTCCCATTTTTATTTGTCATAAGAAACGGGAAAAAATATTTACCAACTGTTCATTTCCCAATTGTATAAACAGCTTTTAAAGACAAGGAAGTAAAAGGTCAAAACTTCATTAAGGGGCCGGCCCACAGCAGATTGGTTAAGTCCATGCACTCCGCTTCAGTGGCCCAGGGTTTCCCCAGTTCGGATCCTGGGCAGCAACATGACACCACTCATCAGGCCACATTGAGGCGGGGTCCCACATGCCACAACTAGAAGGATCTGCAACTAAGGTATACAACTATGTACAGGGGGGATTTGGGGAGATAAAGCAGAAAAAAAAAAAAGATTGGCAACAGTTGTTAGCTCAGGTGCCAATCTTTGGGGAGAAAATAAAACTTCATTAAACAAAAAAAGAACCAGAGATACTGTTGGTTCACAAACTTGGGAGCTTCCTTGATAAAATCTGAAACCGGCCCTCATTCATGGAGGAGAAGGAGGGACTGAAGAAAGGAAGAAAGAGGCAGACCACTCTGGATTGGTAGGTGGCAGGTTCAAGAAGCAAGGGAACTTACCTATGATGTTTGTCTTGGGCAGCTGCAAGATGAGGAGATCTCTGCATCTAACCAGACAGAATCTTAAGCATTTATACAGAGGCCTTAACAGGAGTCAGTCATGTATACCATCCAGATGGTCTCAACAACATCCTACTCTCTCAAGGCTACGTCCTTGAAAACAGTTCCCACTGTGGGAACAGGGGGCAGGATGTACATTTCAAGGACAGGGGAGCTGGTGAGGAGCCTCTGATTGCCTGGGTCCAGCTCTCGGGCCAACAGGTACAAACTGTTCACAGAGAAAAAAGAAATGTAAATGGCTTTAAATTCATCGAAAGATCCTTAGCCTTGCTGATAGTAAGAGAAATGAAAGTTAAAACTATACTGATTGACAAACAGGCTGTGGGAAAACAATCTCATATACTGCTTCTAGAAATAAAAAATAAATATATTTAAAATACTATGAAGGAAAAGTTGGTAATACCTAGAAAAATCACATGTGCACTTTTAATCTTTGTCCCAGCTATCCCACTTCTAGGAGTATATTACAAAGATATATTGACAAAAATGTTACACGAGGCTGTGGTAGATTGTGTTATCCACCTTCCTTGTATCCACAGTCTTGTCATGGCCTCATCATGGGTGGAGCACTTCTCCACTCATGACGCTTGCTTGACCATGAGGCTTGCTTTGAATGATGGCATGTGACTGGAAGTGACAGTGTGCCAGACCCAAAGCTGGGCTTTAATAGATGTAAACAATAAATGATTATTTTCGTATTCAACTGACGTTTTGTGATTGCTTGCTACATTGTATTTTGTAGCGAAAGCTGATACAAAGGAAGCATTATTTGCAACAGCAAGTAATTGGAAACAACTCAAACGTCCATCAACAGGGGACTGAATAAACTATGGACAGGCTACACAAAGGATTGTTATGCTTTATGCTTAATTTTTTTTTAACAGCAAGAGCAGTTGCCATTTAACTAGATCAACTTAAAATAATATCTTTTGAGAATCCAAAAATATTTAAGTACAAGGAGCATTCAATTTTTTTACAATAGTGTTTGCATTAATTGAGGGACTATCCCCAAAGCACTGCTTTGCCCGGATCATTGCTTTAGCCCTCATGAATCAGGAAGTGTGAATATCAAATCTGGATTCCTCTTCAGAAGAGAATCATGAGTTACTGTGAGCTGGGAGTCTCAGACTTTTTTCTCATCAAAAGTGATCTCATTTTCTTAATGGCCACCATGCATGACTGAATAGGGAGGAAGCGTTGGGGGTATAAGTTGCTGACTGTGCATGGCTGTTGACTTCACCTCCCTCCCTGATTGCTGTGGGGGATAATATGTCATGGCAGATAAGATGACATGTGTGGGGTCAGACAGACCTGAGCTCTAATCTCCACTTCACCGTTTCTTGACAATTAGTTATTGTACAATCCAAATTCCTTGTCCATCAAGCAGGGTCACTAGTACCTACCACAGAGAGTTTTGGTGAAGATGAGAAGTAGGGTATAGTTTCCACACAGTGCTTGCGAGAACAGAGACACCCAAGTACGTTCATATGTTTGTCTCCTGCCTCCATCCCTTCTCATCAAAATTGAATGTATTTTTGTGGGAAACATGAATGTAAACATGGGCTTTGAAACTCCTAGAAATAGTTAAATTCAAGATTTTCATTAATATTTTCAGTTAAGCTTATACAAAATTGTTATAATACTCTCTGGATAAAGATACAAGTGAAAACAAAAATTCTTGAGAACTCATTGGTCTTAGGAGAAACTCTACAGTCATATGTTAAAGGTTCAGAGTTGGTATTGCATTAAAAGAATCTCTTATTTAATCTAGATGTGTATGTTAGATTTTATTTACCATTATGCACTCTTTCTTCCATTAAAATGCTTAGAGATCCCTGCCTGTTAACACGAACAGTCATGACTTGAAGTGTTGTCTTATGGGGGAGCTTACATCTCCAACCACTGTCAAACATGACCATGTGATTTGCTTTGGCTAATGGCAAGCTAATGGATGTGACGTATGACACATCCAAGCAGAAGTTGTAAGAGTCATCAAGAGCCAGAGTGAAAATCTCATAATAGATGGGCATCCATGAGAATACTAACAGGAGTCTTGCCTCAGTACTGGAGAAAAGTTAACCCTAGCCAACTTCTATAAAGAGCTTGGTAGTAAATATTTCAGGCTCTGCAGGCCGCATTCCCTCTCTGTTGCAAATTGTTTTTTCCTTTACCACTTGATAATGTAAAAACCATTCTTGGCTTGTACATAGTACAAAAAGAAGCCACTGCCCTCAGCTAAACACTGCTTTGGTACCACCTTTACTAAGCTTAAAAGCAAAGCTCAAAATGATCGAGCTATTTCTAAATAACTTAACTGAGTCCTAGGACAAAGCTCAAGAATATTTATAGGGATACAAAAATATCAGGACCCTACTAGGTAAAATTCACAATATTTGCCATCCAATAAAAAATCACCAGGCATGCAAAATCAGTATAATACAAACTATAATGAGAATATAAATCAATTAATCAAAATTGACCCAGAAATGACAGGTGATAGAAATTGTTCCCATAACTTGAGAGATTCTGACTTGAGCTGTGGCTCACAAGTCTGGCTTTCAGATCTCTTTTTGTTTCTAACACTTGGCAATTTTCTCTCTCTTGAATTCAAGATCAATAATGTTTCTAAAAATTTTCTTGTAAAATCTACCTAAAATTTTCCAGCTGTTTGGAGCAGCAAAACAGATCTTTCAAGACATCTCTATCCATCATAGTGCCTGAAAGTCTTGATTCCTTTCTCTGTTTTATCAAAACACCTCAGTCCTTGAGAATCTCGAAGGATAAAAATGTATCCTGGTCCTTCAGCAAACTAGAATCTCCATTGTGTCAGGTAACATAGTGAGAACAACCAAGAAAGCAAATCGATGTAGATGTGTGTCCGGTAAAACCACTAGATGGTGCAATGTCTTCACATTTCATTAACACCAAAAACCTGACGGGAATTTACCTACAAGGGACACTTAGCAGATCGCTATCCTCATTTGTCATTCCAGTTGCCTGCCTTACTCGCTGATGATCTTGGGAGAAGGAGCTGAGCCTAATACTTTTTTACTTTGCTTAACTTGAAAGGCAGCTTTTTCATTATTTTTTTAATGTTGATGCTGTGATGAGAATTTGAGCATTTTCAAATGCAAACTGTGAGATGAATTCTGGTTCTCCCACTCCACCTCTAAACATAGGCTGCTTGCCTTATTCGTCTCCTTTGTCCCAGATTCCAGCATTCTTCAAGGTGCCGGCTGGCTTCCTCTCCTGTAATAAGCCCTTCACTGACCTTTCCAGTCCACTACTGTCTCTTTTTAAAAAATTTTTGTAAGACTTTTACTTTGTTCCTTACTAGATAGTACAGCGTAACATTGGGGAAGTTATTTTATTTATTCGAGACTCAGTTTCCTCTATATAATGGAAACCACCATAGAATATCACTCATGAGGCTGTTGTGATGTTTTAATGAAATGATACATGTAAAGCAATTAGCACAGCATCTAACACATGGTAAATTCTCATAGATATTTATTTACCAGCCTTTGGTAATCCAGGAGGTATCATCTTTCACTGTCTCATGCTTCAATCATATGCTCAGTAATTATTTCTTGAACGTGGATAACTTGCCAAGCATCTGCTTGCTGCTATAGATGGAGTAGTGAATAAGATTTACATGATCCACGTCCTTGCAAGCCTTATAGTAGTGGGAGGGAGAGGGAGATAAATCATTCCAGTAAGTTCTACAATATAGGAAGTACAGGGTGCTATGGGAGCGTGCAGCAAAAGTAAGATGCCTTGTCATGTAGGATTAAGAAAGTACCCCTCAAGGAAATATTATCTAAACTGAGGCTGATAAAAATAGTAGTGGTTAGCCAAAAAAAAAGGGGATAATTGGGGTGGGATTTTAATCCAGCCTCTAAAAACCCAAAGGCAACAAGACCAGGGCTTGACAAAGTCATGGCTTTCCACTGCTTTTGATCACAACTTATAACAAGAAATATATTTATAGCGTAACATGCACACAGACTCAAACACACTTAAGTGCAACAAGACTTGCCCAAACATTGTTAGCCTTACTGCAAAAATGCATTCTTGTATTTTCTATTCTGTATTCTTTTATTCGAAAATCTTTGGTTGCACCTCACAACAAAGCACCAAAATATGTGCGGCAAAAGAGACAGAAATGACAGAAGTAAAAAAGTTCATAAGATGGGGCCAGCCCAGCGGTGCAGCTGTTAAGTTTGCATGTTCTGCTTCAGCAGCCTGGGGTTCACTGGTTCAGATCCCGGGTGTGGACCTACACACCGCTTGTCAAGCCATGCTGTGGCAGGCATCCCACATGTAAAATAGAGGAAGATGGGCATGGATGTTAGCTCAGGGCCAGTCTTCCTCATCAAAAAGAGGAGGATTGGGGGCAGATATTAGCTCAGGGCTAAACCTCTTCAAAAAAGAAAAAAAGGTTTATAATGAATAATTACATGACTATATGTCAGTAAGTTAGACAGATGCAATGGAGAAATTCTTGAAATTGACTCAGGAAGAAATAGATAACTTGAGTAGACCTATAACAAGTAAAGAGATTAAATTAGTAAAAATAAATAAACAAATAAACCTACCCACAAAGAAAAGCTCAGGTCCACATGGCTTTACTGGTGAATTCTACCAAACATATAAAGAAAAATTAATACTAATAGCTCATGAACGCTTCCAAAAATAGAGCAGGAGTGAACACTTCTTCACTCATTCTATGAGGCCAGTAATACCCTAACATCAAAACCAGACCAAGACATTACAAGAAAAGAAAGTTACAGACCAATCTATCTTATGAATGTATGTACAAAATCTTCACAAAATACTGGCAAGCCAAATTCAGCAACATTAAAAAAAAAAAACTATATACCATGACGAAGTGGGATTTATACTAGGAAGGCAAGATTAGTTTAACCTCTGGAAATTAATTAATGCAATATACCATATTAACAGAATTAAAAAACAAAATTGCATGGTCATCTCCGTAGAGGCAGAAAAAGCATTTGACGAAATCCAACACCTGTTCACAATAAAAATGCTCAAGAAACAGGAATAAAAGGAGACTTTCTCAACCTGATAAAGAGTATCTATTAAAAACTGATGATTAATATCATACTTAATGGTGAAAGACTGGATGCTTTCCCCCAAACACTGGGAACAAGACAAGGCTGTCTGCACTGATCATTTAACATTGTACTAGAGGTCCTAGCCAGGACAATCAGGCAAGAAAATGAAATAAAAGTCATACATACTAGAAAGGAAGGAACACACAATCTGTGTTTGCAGATGATCTCGTATATAAAAATCCTATGGAATCCACTAAACGACTCTTACAACTAATAAATGAGGTCAAAAAGTTTCCAAACACAAAATCAAAACGCAAAAAACAATTGTATTTCTATACGCTTGTGATACACAATCCCAAAATGAAATTAAGGAAACAATCTGTTTACTATATGAGCAAAAAGAATGAAATGCATAGCAAGAAACTTAACAAAATACAAAATTCATGTCCTGAAAACTGCAAAAATATTGCTGAAAGAAATTTAAAAAGATCTAAATAAATTGAGAAACATTTTGTGTCTATGGATTCGAAGATTTAATGTTGTTAAGATAACAATACTGCCTGATCTACAGATTCAATGTAATCTGTCAGAATTCTAGTTGGCCTTTGTAGAAATTAACAAGTTGATCCTAAAATTCACATGGCAACTCAAGCGATGCAAAGTAGCCCAAACAACCTTCAAAATGAAAAACATAGTTGGAGGACTCCACTTTCTGACTTCAAAACACGTTACAAAGCAACAGTCCTGATCATGGACTTCCAGCCTTCAGAACTGTGAGCAATAAATTTCTGCTCTTTATAAGCCACATAAGCTGTGGTATTTTGTTTTATCAGCCTGGACTAATAAGAATTATATTTTCAATTGATTTTCAACAGGGGCATCAAAATCATTCAATGGGGAAAGAATATTCTTTCATTAAATGATTCTGAGATAACTGGATATCCATATGAAAAGAAATTGTTAGACCCCTACCTCACAAAAAAATTAGCTCAAAATTGATCAGAGACATAAATCGAAGAGCTAAAACTACAAACTTCTAGAAGAAAACAGAAGCAAATCCTCATGACCTTGGATTAGGCAATGATTTATTACGCATTACACCAGAAGCACAAGCACCAAAAAAAAAAGAAGATTAATAGGACCTCATCAAAGTCAAAACTTTGGGGCTTCAGAGAACACTATGAAGAATACAAAAGGGCAAATCCCAGAATGGGAGAAAATATTTACAAATCATATATCTAGTAAGAGAATTGCATCTAAAATATATAAAGAACTCTTACAACTCAACAATAAAAAGACAACCCAACTAAAAAATAGACAAAGGATCTGAGTAGACATTTTTCCGAAGAAGATTTGCAAACGGCCTATAAGTACTTGAAAGATACTCAAAATCATTAGTCATTAAGGAAATGCAAATGAGATACCCCTTCACACATCCTAGGATGGCTATAATCCAAAAGACAAATGATAACAAGTGTTGAGGAGGAGGGGGAGAAATCAAAACCTTCCTCCACTGCTGCTCGGATTGTGAAATGAATCAGCCACTCTGGAAAATAGTCCAGCACTTCCTCAGACGGTTAAACAGAGAGCTACCATTTGACTGAGTGATTTGACTCCTAGAGATATCTAAGAAAAATGAAAACATATGTCCATGCAAAAGTTGCACACAAATATTCATAGCAGCGTTACCATAATAACCAAAAGGTGGAAATAGTTTAAATGTCCTACAACTGATAAATGGATAAACAAAATGCAATACATCCATACAATGGGATATTGTTTGACCATAAAAATGAATGAAGTTTCGATACATGCTACAACAAGGATGAACCTTGAAACCATTGGGCTAAGTGAGAGAGCCCAGTGACAAAAAGCCCCATATTATATGATAGCGTTTACATAAAATGTCCAGAATAGTCAAATCTATAGAGAGAGAAAGCAGATTAGTGTTTGTCCACCATTGGGAGGGTGATGAGGGGATGGGACAGTGATAGCTAAAGGGTACAGTTTCTTTTGGGGGTGATAAAATTATATCATATATGGGGGCTGGCCCCGTGGCCGAGTGGTTAAGTTCGCGCGCTCCGCTGCAGGCAGCCCAGTGTTTCGTTAGTTCGAATCCTGGGCGCGGACATGGCACTGCTCATCAGACCACGCTGAGGCAGCGTCCCACATGCCACAACTAGAAGAACCCACAACGAAGAATACACAACTATGTACCGGGGGGGCTTTGGGGAGAAAAAGGAAAAAATAAAATCTTTAAAAAAAAAAAATTATATCATATATGAATTATATCTCAGTAAAGCTGCTGAAAATTATTGGTCATGACCAACTTAATGGGTTGTGAGCTGGTACTTTGAGAAATACTGTGTTAAGAACTTAAAAAAATCCAGTTTGGCTAGGGCACAGAGAACCAGTGGGGTAGGCAGTGGAGTTCAGTGACTTTTCAAAGCCACACAGCTGGGGAAAATGAAGTTTGCAAACTGGATCTGGCTGCCTCCTATGTGTGCGTGTTTAAACATCATGATGGATTACTTTAGTTTGAAGTGAATCCTTAGGTCCAAGTCCAGGCTCTTCCATGTGCTAGAAATGTGAATCTCAGGTATCTTAGATTATTTCTTCATTAGAAAATAGTGGTATTTATACTCACTTCCTATGTCCTTTGTGAGCAATAAATGATAACATATAAAATTCCTAGTAATACAATAGATACAATAAAGAGTAGTCAATGTCATTGCTGTAAAAATTTGGTTGGTTGTTATACAGTAAGTGGTATTTTACCCTTTGGAAGATGAATTAGAATTTTGACAGGCGGAGATGGGAGTGGTGGATGGAGGTGGGCAAGTCAGCAGAAACGTGATAAGCAAAAGGTGGGGTCAGAAACCCTTTAAGGCATCTTCAGAAAACCCTGAGTGTATCTTGGCTGAGCATAGTGTGAGTCAAGAAAACAAGGATTAGGACCTTGAATGACAAGCTGAAAAGTGGATATTTAATTAGGCAGGCAAGGGGGAACCATTGAAGCTGTCAGCCTGAAAGAGAATATGTTCAGATTTGCGTCTTAGGAAAATTTATCCATCAGTATCTGGCACAGAGTAGATACTCAACAAATCTTCTTTGGATGAACGGCAGCAAAGAAAATACGCAGTGAAAAAAATAGAAACACTAAGTAGAGAATTCAATTAACCGGCTGTAACACACTGTTGATCACATAGCCAAACCCCATCTCCCACCCCATTCCTCTCACACAGGACCTGACTTTCATTTGGACTTCCTCACTCCTCCATGAGGTATGTACTAAGCAGTACTGGGTCCTGCCTAGCCAGAACAATTCTGGAGGTTCTTTCAGGAATTGGTTTCAGCGTCTGCACATATTGGAATTCTGGTCTATGGAGACATATGGGAATTCTGCTGGAGGAACACAAGGAAAGAGGACCAACTCTTGTCCTGCCTCTGGATGTTTCTGTGTCTGCGTGTGACGTCTAGAAGGGCCAGAGCCATCATGCAATCAGTCTGCAGGCACGGCTGACTGATAAACCCTACAGAATCAAGAGAACACAGGGAAATCGAGCTGCAGCCCTAACACACCGTGTCTGGAGCTACCTTAGATCCCTTATTATAGAGAAAATACATTTCCTCATCAGTTAAGCCAGTAGGGTCAAAGTTTTACATTACTTAAAGCCAAAAACTTGCTGATGGATAAGGAGACCATTACAACTGTCCAGGCAAAGGGTGATCAGGGCCTGAGTTAGGACAGTGTCCTCAGGAACAGAATGAGTTGAATAACTTTGAGAGCAATTTGGGTGTAGAGGAGAATTGTCAGATTCAGGAAATAAAACTACAAGACGTACAGTTAAATTTGGATTCCAGAAAAACAAAGACTACTTTCTTAGTGTAAGTGTGTCCTTCACAACAGTCAAGACATACTTATGCAAAAATATTATTTGTTGCTTCTCCAGAGCTCAGATTTAACTGGGTGTCCTGTATTTTGTCTGGCAACCAGAGCATCGAAACTTCAAGACTTAACTACGGATTTGATGTGAGGAAAACAAAGGCAAAAAGGAGTTACAGGTGTCTCTGAGATTTTCAGCCTGAATCGCTGGGCATCCTGGGATACTACTGAATCAGGAAAAGGACTAAAGGCATTTTGTAGAGAAGATAAGACTTTAATTGGGAACTTATGGTGGGTGAGGTAGTCATCAAGTTATCTTAGAATAGTAATGCTCAACCAGAGGCAATTTTGTCCCCCAGGGATATTTGGCAATAGCTGGAGACATTTTTGATTGTCACAATTTAGACGGGGTGAGGAATGATTCTACTGGCATCTGGTGGGTAGCAACCCAGCATGCTATTAAATATCCTATAACGCCCAGGACATCCCCTCAAAACAAAGAATTATCCCACCCAAAATGTCGATAGTGATGAAGTTGAGAGACCTTATGTTAGACCGTGGGGAAAAAATGGATGCTTTTAGAATTTGTATAGTAAGGCGGCACTAGACTTTAATAATCCGGTTTCATTCTCTATTCAGCAAATGTTTACTGAGCATCTAATACGTGGTAGACCAGTTGCTAGGAACATGGAGAGAAATAAGATATAGGACGGGCTTTCTAGAAGCTCAACCTATCAAGGGAAACGGGTGTGTAGCAGTTTCTGGATAAGAGCTTCCAATGAGTATACTGAAGAAAACATTATTTTATCTAAATCTGAAAAATTGTGCAATATAATTCCTGCTTCCCAAAAACATAGAGCCCAGAATATTAGTGTGACAAACACTAAGTCTGAGGACAGGTAGATCTTTCTTTACCCCAGAAAAACATCATGCAGATATAAGTAAAGGGCATACCTCAACCACAGTCTGGAAAAAATTACTATTGATTGTGTTTTATAGGCTCAAAAGGAAGGTGGAAGCACCTGTCGGTGTCTATCACATGCCTAACACTTGCCTAGCTGCCATCACATGTCAACTCACTTATTCTTCCAAAGCAGAACGAGGCAACTCTTACCATAGGCCTTTTATAGGTGAGAATATTGATGCTCAGAGAAAGTGCATAATGTATGAAGTTTGTCTTTTTGGCTCTTAGTACCCTCCCTTTTCAGATTGTTTTTCTTTATTTTTTTTAACCCACTTTAGTTAAGCCTGTGTTCCAAATCTCAAAAATAATTGTTGGAGCAAAGAGAATTAAAATTGTGCAGTTAGGGCTGGCCGGGTGGCGCAGCGGTTAAGTTCGCACGTTCTGCTTCTCGGCGGCCTGGGGTTCAATGGTTCGGATCCCGGGTGAGGACATGGCATCACTTGGCACACCATGCTGTGGTAGGCGTCCCACACAGAAAGTAGAGGAAGATGGGCATGGATGTTAGCTCAGGGCCAGGCTTCCTCAGCAAAAAATAAGAGGAGGACTGGCAGTAGTTAGCTCAAGGCTAATCTTCCTCAAAATAAAATAAAATAAAATAAAATAAAATAAAATAAAATAAAATAGAATTGTGCAGTTATACATCCAGACAATGGAATACTATTCAGCGCTAAAAAGAAATGAGCTATCAAGCCATGAAGGACATGGAGGAAACTTAAATGCATATTGCTAAGCAATCTGGAAGTATATATACTGTATTGTGTCAACTGTCTGACATTCTGGGTAAAGGCAAAACTGTGGACACAATAAAATGATCACTGGTTGCCAGGGGTTAGGGGGAGAGGGAGGACTGAATCAGAAGAGCACAGAGGATTTTTCTGGCAATGAAACTACTCTGTATGATATTATCATGGTGGATATATGTCGTTACACATTTGTCCAAACACACTGAATGTGCAACCCCAAGAGTGAACCCTAACGTCAACCATGGACTTGGAGTGATAAAGGTGTGTCAATGTAGGGTCATCAGCTTTAACAAATGTGCCACTCTGGCGTGGAATGTTGATAGTGGGGGAGGCTGTGCATGTGTGGGGGGGCAGAGGGTATATGGGAGCTCCTTGTAGTTTCTGCTCAGTTTTACTATGAATCTTAAGCTCATCTAAAAAGTAAAATAAAATCAAAAGGCTGCTTGAGGAGTTCTATTAAAAAAAATTGTGCAGTTCCCCTTCGGTGGCCTGTACCTCAGGCTGTTCATCCTCCGCATTTGTCTGCTTCTGCTGGTGAAAACTCAGCCCTCTTCGCTTTTGAGAAAGGGAAGTTTTCCCTTGAGATTCTCATCCATGAATTCTCTCTGGAAACGTAAAGCTAAGAGCCAGTGTGGTGGAACACAGACGAGCTGTGGACCTTGAACTCTCCTGGTTGATTGGTGAATAGCTTTGTGCAAGGCATTTAACTCACTAAGCCTCAGATTCCTCATCTTCAAAATGGGGTTGATGACGACAGTTATATTTAATTATTCATTTGCTGTCTGACTCTTGTGTTAGAAAGCAAGGTCCACAAAGACAGCAACGAAGCCTATTTTATTCAGCATCACTTCCGCAATGCTGGCACACAGCGGGCACTAAATAATGATGTGTTCCATGGATGGATGATGAGTACACAAAGGAATGGTAATACCTGGCCCGCAGGGTGGTTGTGAAGCCTGAATGAGCCAGTGTATAGAAGTGTCTGGCACATGCTAGGTGTCCCCTTCCCCTCGCCCTGTGAATTTGTCTTTTCACCTAAAGCGATCGTCAGCTGCCACCAGGAGAATCACTCCTGGCAATTAAGAACAACAATGACATCTAAACAAAGAGTGACTTCGGGAATATGACTGACCTAGAGAAATGAGGGGAAGGAGACACCTGCTCCATTTTCCCTTAACAACGTTCACAAAAGTAGGTCTTTGACTTTTCTAATTGCACATCAGGGAAAAGCAGTATCAATTTATATGTAACACGTTTCAACCCAGGGACAGGCTATTTCTATCCCAGGTCTAACGTAATGATTCCCAAGAAGCCTCAACCCTACTGATTCAATTATTCGAAGAGAATTTCTGAAGTTGAGATAGGCTTTATTTTAGACCCCGTTATCATTTTCCTTGATTCTAAAGAAGGCAGGCATGAGAAAGAGAATGAGCAGCACTGAGTCGGGGGGAAAGAGCTGTGTCTTGTCCTGGCTCTGTCAACAAGCTGAGTGTCCTTGTGAAGATCGTATCTCCTGGCCGAGTCTCAATTTCCAGATTTACAAAGTCTGGAAATTAGCTACATCAGTGATTCTCCAGAGCACATCACTGGAGAAATGTTGGATTAATATTCAGATACAATTTTACACCTGGAAAAACAAAAAAATAGTCATCATTTTACAGTAAGTTATATCTGGATTGGTGGAGGTATACGGTAGGTGGATTGATTATAAATGGAGCTTGTTCTTAGCTATCACTTCCACTCAACTCCAAAGGAAACATATCAGCAAATATACCAGCTATGTGTGTGTATGTGTGTGTATTTTGTGTGTACAAGTGTGAGTGATGTTTGTCGATTAGCACAATATAGAATAGACTAATTGTTGAAGAAACACTGTTGTATGATTCTTTTATTATTTTCAGAACTCAGATTAAAGGATCCCATTTGAAATGATAAAGACGATGATTAGAATTTCAATTGAGTACTTTCATACGGGTAAGGTATTGTGCAAAGGGCTTTATTTAGAACTTCACGCTTACTCTTAATGGCTACTAAATAAATTGACAGAGAATATCTCAATTACATCCTGCAACATTTCTCTCCAGGGATTTTCAAGGTGGTGAATGTTATTGCTTATTAAATTCACCAGTCAATTCCCAAGTAATAAGATAGTGCTTTTCACCATAAAGGCCCAACTTAATGGACCAATAATGGTGTTACTTCAGTTTAAAGTTATCAACAGGGAACTGGAAATTTATAATTCGGTGAACTCAATATCAACTTTCTTATACATGGACAGGAAATTGGCATTTATTGACTTGTTAAATGTATAAGTTTTCTTCTGATTTAATATTTTAAATATCTCACATTGCTGGCACACAGTAGGCGCTCAATAAATGTGTACTGAGTTAATAAATGAATCAATCGTTTAATTATTGTTAGTCTTTTATAGAAGGGAAATTGTAGCTCCTAGAGGAAGCATGTAGTGGGGCTAAGATTCAGGTGTGTCTCATGTCAAAGTCGTTCCCTTTTCTGCCTCTTGGTTTCTAGAATCTCTCCTTGACTTCTCAGCAGCATAGTGCATGGTCTCCACGTGGCTCAACATTTTTTTTAGCTAAAAATCACCTTCAAAATTTGAGCTGCCTATAAAGCAAAATGTTATACTCTACAAAGATACCAGCAGAGATGACAGGATAGAGGAGTAAGTAAGAAGGAAAAGAAGTAAAGAAAGTAGATTAATATTGATCCCTTCAGCTGAAGCCCTAATAGTGGCTTTGCCACCCTCCTCAGTTCCCCACCAATTCTGTTTCTAAGCTTAGTGATGTTCTTCTGTAAAAGTAATCCTTTTATCAACAGTGTGTAGCTACAAATATTGAGGATAGGGTGTTGGTGGGAAACCAATAAAAGCTAAATTAATCTATTGAATGCCAGGGACAGAGACTGAATTTATGAGATAATGTAATACCTTTCATGAAGAGTCTGCATTTCGCTGGCAATCTGACAGTAACTTCCTCCTAACACCTCATGAGGATCAACCATCATCCATCTCTGGATGTAGACTATTTTAAAGGCTTTAATTATTATTCAAAAGTCAATAATAAAAATAAATTACTGGGTTTGAAGAGGGAAAATAGAAACTTATAGAGGTAATTTGCCTTACCTGGGTAATCCAGTTAATTAGGAGATAGAGAATAAATCTCATCTTCTCTCATTTATCACCATTTGTCATTCCCTTTTTGTCAAAAAAATAGTATAGAATAAATCACAGGACTACTTTTTAGTTCTTTTATTTTGGAATTGATTTTCTGATGATGAATGCAATCTAGTGCTAAATAACATTTAGAAAATATGCACACATTAATAAGTGAATAAAACTACCAGAGTGCACTCATTCAGAGATACCGATTGTTAGGATGTTGTTACAGTTATTGTTGGGATGTTATTATGTTACATTTATGTTGTTACAATGTTTATTGTTATGCCCAATAACAATTTGGGCAACAAATACGGCTAAGCAATTTACAGAAGAGAAAATTCTAGTAAGTGTAAAAAAATAATAGGGGCCAGCTCAGTGGCGCAGTGGTTAAGTGTGCACGTTCTGCTTCTCGGCAGCCCGGGGTTTGCTGGTTCAGGTCCTGGGTGCAGACATGGTACCGCTTGGCAAAAGCCATGCTGTGGCAGGCGTCCCGCATACAAAGTAGAGGAAGATGGGCACGGATGTTAGCAGGGCCAGTCCTCCTCAGCGAAAATAGGAGGATTGGCAGCAGTTAGCTCAGGGCTAATTTCCTCAATAAATTAATTAATTAGTTAATTACTTAATTAATTAAATAATAATAGTAAACTATGCTCAACCCCACTGGTTGTTTGGGAAATTCAATGTAAAACAAAACCAAACAAACAGCAAACTGAAAAAAAAAACCAAACCATGGGAGATATCGCCAAAGAGTATATCAAAGAACTAGAACAGAAAATCAAGGAAATGAACCAGAATGTGGCAGAGTGAAGAAACAGAAAATATGTAAGACATCTCTTCAGAAAATATTGAAAAGATCCTCTCTCTCTCTCTCATGCTTTCTTTTCCCTTTACATACCTTCTCTGAATAATGTAGTTGTAAAGTCATCAGTTGAACAAAGCAATTTGACAATAGATTGGGGAGAATAGTTGCATGGAATGTCAAAACCGAGCAAGATGAGAGGGGTATCTACGCAGGAGGAGAGGGGATGCAGTATTGACAATGAGATCCCAAGCAGGGTGAGAGGGGTAAACCTGGTAATTTCACTTTTAGGTATGGAACTGTGTGGAACTTTGAACATGTACCTCAATTGACACTTGGAGGAATTGTCATGGTAGTCTTGATACTAACAGAAATGAGTAGGATAAAAAGTAGAAACAGCACCAATGTCCATTGAAAGGAGAATGTATAAATTAATTAAATATATTCACACAGTAGAATATTAGTCAGCTGTGAAAAAAGAATTGTAGCTACATTTTTCAACATGGATGAATTTTAAAAACAAAGTAGATTGAAAAAGCAAGTTGCTCAAGAATAACTATAGCATGATCAAATTTTTTCAAGTTTGAAAACAAAGAATTAAATATTTTTTGGATATCTAGTGTATTGCAATGTTATTAAGGAAAGCAATGAAATATACCACTAAAATAAAAATAATCACAGTATCAAGTGCTGGTGAAGATGTAGAGAAATGAGCATATTTACCAGGAGGGAATGTGATTGCTACAATATTATTAAAAAGTAATGTGGCAATATCTACTAAAATAAAAATAAATATATACTCTGATTCGGGGATTTTACTTACTGGAATTGATCCCATTAAAATAACTTCCTCTAAATAAATATATTTGTGCAAAGATGCATCACTGTTTGTGTTAGCAACTAAATAGAAGCAAGTGAAAGGTATATCAATAAGGGAGTGGCTGAAAAACTGTGGTGAATCCATTCTTTGCAAAATTATCTGGCTATTCAGAAGGCTGAATTAGATGAGAGACAGGTATATTTAGCTGGATGAAAATAAAAAATGGCAGAATAATATGTAAGTGTGATCCTGCTTTTGTAAATAATCAGTTTGTAACACAGTAATATTAGCCCTGAGCATTTGTGCATATGAATGTATATACCTGTTGTGTGGGAAAATAAATTGGTTAATGCACTTCGGATCTGCGTATTTGTTACTTTGACACATAGAAATGAAAATGGGATGGGACGAGATTACTAATTTTTAAATACAGCCTTGCATTGTTTTGCTGGTTTAAAAGAGGATATGTTGCTTTGATAATGTGAAAAACAGAGAAAAATTAAAAGAAAAAAAATTTTTTAATCATTTATATCCACTGGGAACATTTTGGGATGTTTGGTTTCCAAAGTGTGTTCCAGGGAATTATATCTAATAATAAATTTAAAGAATTCTCTTTCCAAATAAGTTTGGGAGTCTGGGGTAAAAAAAAAGTTAAAAGAACTTTTTTACTAAATTATTTATCATATCACTTAATAATCTCACTTGTGATGCAAATTTCTGAGATGAGAGTTTCACTTGTAGAATTCCTTAAATATTTTGACAACTTGGAATATCTCAGAGAACTCTTGCTCCATAAAACCAATTTTCTGAAATAAAATGCTAATCCAATTCCCCAGACATAACGACTTTCAACACGAAGTCCAATTCTTTCTAATCTTTTTGCTAGCATTTTTACAAAGCATAGATCATAGGGAACACATCATTTTTACTTCCTTTTTCTTTGTAGCATTAAGTCATGAACATTGTTTTATCATCAGGCAGATTTTTATGGACGTCAGTTAATTATAGTTTTGTTGGAATTCCAACATAAATGTTTGTGCACAATGTAACTGACACAATCCTAAATTGGTAAAGAAGGATAGTAAAGAATATGATTAAACTGTAAATACTGTGCTTGCGTGGTTCACACTAAACGTTTAAAATGGACTGACCCGAGATGATGGATGTTTGGAGACAGGAGGAAAGCCTTCATGCAGAAAAGGAAATTGAAGACACAGGATCAAGGCTGCCCTGGCCAGGATTAGAGCACGTACATATAACCTGAATGAGAAGTGAGTATGCTCAAAATAGGGACTGCAGCTTCTATTAAGAGAGTAACCTGACTGATTAATATAGGAGATCATGAAGACTTAAGGAGGAGACCCAGTTCTGCAGAATTCTGTAGAAGGAAGGAATGCTTGTTATTATGTAGCTAGATCTGGATTGTGGTAACTGAGTCCTATAATAAAAAGATTTATGTTTTCAAATACAGTGAGCTGTCTCCACTGTTCCACAACAAATCCTTTATACATGGAAATGACTATCCACTTGAAAAGAAAACTAAAAGCCTTCCTTATCAGTTTGGGCTACGATAGCAGAATACCATAGACTGGATGGTTTGAACAACAGATATTCTTTTCTGAGACAGTTCTGGAAGCTGGGGAGCCCAAGATCAAGATGCCTGCAGATGCGTGTCTGCTGAGAGCTTGCTACAGGATTGATGGAGGGTTGTCTTCTTGCTGTATCTGCACATGGTGGAGAACAGAGAGCAAGGCAAGCTCTCACATCTCTTCTTATAGGGAAACTAATCCCATTCATGAAGGTGAAGCCCTCCCAAAGGGCCCATCTCCTAATACCATGACATTGAGGGTTAGGATTTCAACAAATGAATTTTGGGGGTACCCAAATATTCAGTCCATAGCAAAGCCACTCTCATAATCCAGCTGGAAGCTGCATAAACACCGAGTACAATAAGTACTAACATTTTTAGAGCAATTTGTTAATCCCACTTACATGCACTGTCTAATATCATCTACTCAACCCACCTCTTAGAGTTAGGTATCATTATCTCAGTATTATAAGGAAAGAAAGTAAGACTCAAAGAGCTTGAGCGATTTACCCAAAGTCACAAAGTTAATTATGAATGAGCGGGTATCTACACCCAGATGCTTCATCTCACGTTCTTTCAGCTACACCATGTTCTTTCTCCAGTATTAGGTACTCCAATAAAAACAGAGGATATCAGTGTGTTTAATCTGTTACTTGCTCATTCTTGATTTTTTAAAAATTTGGATTTATTTTGTAGTCAGTTAGAGTATCTCTTCAGGTAATTTTTTTTTTGTAAGAAAAATACACTGGCGGCATATCTCTAGCTGTTGTATATCTGAGAATATCCTTCTATTGTCATATGCATGAACGATAACCAGGATGAGTGTAAAGATTTTGGGACAAAACCTTCTTTCCTTAAAATCCATCAGCTGTCACTCATATATTCTGACATTTGATGTAGTGAAGTCTAAGCCACACTGACCTGTGTTATTTTGTTGGTAACCTGTTTTTTTTCCTCCTTAATAGAGGACTTGGAAAAATTTCCTTTATCCTGGTCCATCGTAAATTTTGCTGGGATACATTTTGTCAGTCCTTTTTCACTGATTTCATCAAAAAAGAAAGGACTCTTTTGTCTTTCTTTCTAATCTAATCTCTTATCAGTAAATAAATAAATATATATATATCTCCATCTTTAATGCCTATGTTGAAGTTACTCTGATGTTTTCCTTGTGAATACTTGTGTTTAGGTCAGACCTCCTTTCTCCGTCCTCCATATCTACCATTTCTGTTGTTATTTTTCTCACTTTTTATTCTTTTTTATTTTTTTTGAGGAAGATTAGCCCTGAGCTAACTACTGCCAATACTCCTCTTTTTGCTGAGGAAGACTGACCCTGAGCTAACATCCATGCCCATCTTCCTCTACTGTACACGTGGGATGCCTACCACAGCATGGCTTTTGCCAAGCGGTGCCATGTCTGCACCCGGGATCCAAACCGGCGAACCCCGGGCCCCCGAGAAGCGGAACATACAAACTTAACCACTGCGCCACCAGGCCAGTCCCTAACTTTTTATTCTTTTCTTAGCATTCCAGAAGAAATTCTCAGTTTATTTCGTTATTAGACAAACACTTATTGTTACTCTGTTCCACTTATTGTCCTAAGTGATGAGGATACAAGAGTGAGCAAGGGAAATAAAAATCCTTGCCTTATTTTTATTTATCCCTACCTCTTCAACATCAATCTTAGCAGAATATTTTCAAGTAACATGTCTGACTGGGCGAGGGAAACAACAGAAAAAATAAACAAATGGGACTACATCAAACTAAAAAGCTTCTGCACAGCAAAGGAAACCATCAACAAAATGAAAAGACAACCTAACAATTGGGAGGAGATATTTGCAAACCATATATCTAATAAGGGGTTAATATCCAAAATATATAAAGAACTCATACATCTCAACAACAAAAAAACTGCCAACCCAATTGAAAATGGGCAAAAGATCTGAACAGCCATTTCTCCTAAGAAGATATACAGATGGCCAACAGACACATGAAAGCATATTCAACATCATTAACTATCAGGGAAATACAAATCAAAATTGCAATGAGGTATCACCTCTCAGAGGTGAGAGTAGAGACAGAGATTGGATTAGTGGTTACCAGAGGGAAAGGGAGAGGGAGGAGGGCAGCGAAAGGCGTGATTAGGCACATGTGTGTGGTGATGGATTGTAATTAGTCTTTGGGTGGTGAACATGCTGTAATCTACACAGGAATCCAAATATAATGATGCACACCTGAAATTTACATACTGTTATAAACCGATGTTACTGCAATAAAAAAAAAAAAAAATCCCTGCCTTTGTAGAGTTTACAAGAGAAAATAGAGATAGAGAGAGCACTTAAGACAGTGAAAAATAATTTCGAGTTAAATAAAGCAGGTAAGTGAATGGTAGGAGTGGGAGAAGTTGCATTTTAAATACCAAAGGAAAGCAAGATCTTGCTAAGGAGGAAACATTTGATAAAGAGGTGAAGTAGGTGAGAGAGTGAGCCAAATGGATATCTAAAAGAAGGCCATCCCAGGCAGCACAAGCAGCAAATGGAACGCCCTTGACTACTTGTGTGTTCAAGCAAGAGCAGAGACCAGCATGCCTGGTCCAGAGTGAGCAGGGGACAGGAGCAGGAGATGAGGCCAGTGAGGTGATCTGAAGCCAGATCATGTAAGACCATATGGGTAACAATAAAAACTTGAGGTTTTGCTCTGAATAAGAAGGAAAGCCACTGAAGAGTTTTGAGAAGAGGAGTAGCATAAGTTGGTTTGCTTTTTAATAGAATTATGCTACCTGCTATGAATAGGGCCAAGGGCAGAGGGAGAGACATTAGTGAGAAGGTTATTGTCATAATACCAATGGGAGATGAAGGTAACTTCAACCAGAATGATGGAGGAGGAGGTGGTGACATGTGGTAGGACACATTGTATCTCTGAGGTAAAGCCAATAAGACTTTCTGATGGATTGGATGTGAGATTTTTGTCCTGAGCAACTGGAAGGACAGAGTTAAATTTTAACATGAAGAAAATTCTAGAAGTAAGGATGGCAATAAGAAACACAGTTTAAAGCATGTTATCATTTTTTTTTTTTTGAGGAAGATTAGCCCTGAGCTAAATACTGCCAATTCTCCTCCTTTTGCTGAGGAAGACTGGCCCTGAGCTAACATCAATGCCCATCCTCCTCTACTTAATATGTGGGATGCCTACCCCAGCATGGCTTTTGCCAAGTGGTGCCATGTCTGCACCCGGGATCCAAACAGCTAAACCCCAGGCTGCCAAGAAGCAGAATGTGCAAACCTAACCACTGTGCCACCAGACCGGCTCCTAAAGCATGTTATTTGGGTAATTTTTTCTTTAGTTTGGCTTCTTTCTGTTCAAGATTTTATTTGTAAGATTCATACATGTTAACAAATGCACCTACAGTTCATTCATTTTCATTTATCTATAGTAGGGGTTGGCAGACTTTCTGTAAAGGGAAGATCTCAAAAATCTTTGGCTTTGCAGTCTAGATGGTTTTTACTGTAACTCAGCTTTGCCGTAGCACAAAGGGAGCCATTGCCGTATATAAAAGAATTAGCATGGCTGTGTTCTAACAAAATGTATTTGCAGAAATAGGCAGCGGGCCAGATTTAGCCCATAGGCTGTAATTTGCTGACCCCGTTATCTACAGTATCCCTTTGACTGACTGACTATATCACAATTTGTTTATCCATTCTACTATTGATGAGCATTTGGTTGTTTCAGCTTGGGGCTATTACAAAATGCTCCTAAGAACCTTTTGGAGCACATCTTTTGGTGCACAAGTGCCCAAATTTCTATTTTTTTTTTTTTTTTTTAAAGATTGGCAACTGAGCTAACAACTGTGGCCAATCTTTTTTTTTTTTTTTCTGCTTTTATCTACCCCAATCCCCCCGGTACATAGTTGTATATCTTAGTTGCAGGTCCTTCTAGTTGTGGCATATGGGACGCCACTTCAACATGGCCTGACGAGTGGTGCCATGTCTGCGCTCAGGATCCGAACCAGCAAAACCCTGGGCCGCCACAGCAGAGTGCATGAACTTAACCACTTGGCCACGGGGCCAGCCCCTCTATTTTATATATGTAAAGAAATGGAATTGCTGGGTCATAAGACATGTTAATCTTCAATTTTGATAATCTCACGCTGTTTTCCAAAGTGATCCTAATAATTTAACTTTCACCATCTGCATATGAGAGTTCCTGTGGTTTTACAACCTCACCACCAGTTTGCTACCATTGGTCTTTTAATCTCAGTATTCTGGAGAGTGTTTGGAAAGACTTCATTTTATTTTCAGTTTGCACCACCTAATTACTGATGAACATGAACACTTTCATGTGTGTTTTAGCCATAGAAGTTTTCTTTCCTATGGGCTGGTTGAAGGATTGTGTACACATTCCTATTGGACTGTCATATTTCTATCATGTATATATTCCTATTGGGAATATTGTCATATTTATTCCTATTGGGCTATATGTATTACTATTTAAAGTTTATTATTTTGCAGAGTTATTTATAAATTCTGGTTATATGTTGCAATTGCATTTACTCAGATATTTGCTCTTTTTTTATGTTCTTTATTCATTCTTGCATTTCTGAGCTTCCGTATGGTATTTATTTCTTCTGCATTGAAGAACTTATTTTGGTGTTTCCATTAATGCAGTTCTGCTGGTGACGAATTCCTTTAGCTTTTGTTCATTTGAAAATGTCTTAAATTCACCTTAATTCTTGAAGGGATTTTTTTTTTTCTGAGTATAGCATTTTAGGTTGGCTATCATTTTGTTTCAGCATTTTGAAGACATCGTTCATTTGTCTTCTGGTTTCTATAGTTTCTACAGATAAATCAGCTGTCTTATCACAGCTTATCTGAAGGTAATATGTCTTTCCCACTTCCTCTTTGTTCTTAAGGTTTTTATCTTTGTTCTTGGTTTTCAGCAGTTTTTTTAATGTTCCTTGGTGTGGTTTTCTTTGTGTTCATTCTGCATGAGATTTATAGGGCTTCTAGAATCTGTGGCTTAAATTATTTTGCCATTTTGGGAAAATCTTATTGCTTTTTGCCTTTTCCTTTCTCTCTCCTTTCCTTCTGGGTCTCCAATTATATGTAAGACTTTCTTATTAAATTCTCTACATACGTTGCACATTTTTCTGTATTTTCATTATTTTGTAGTTATACGCTTTATTCTGGATATTTTCTTTGGGCTTATCTTCCAGTTAACTAATTCTCCTTTTGGCTTTGTCTAATCTGCTCTTTAAGACACAACACCTTAATTTAGAATTCTGTCATTATATAGTTTTTCATTGCTAGAACTTCAATTTGATTACATTTATAGTTTCCAAGTTCCTGTCAAATTATCAATCCTATCTTTTTTTGCTTGAACACATTCAACACAGTAGTTTGTTTTAATACATGTCTTATGGCTTTATTATGTGGATTGCTTCTAGAAACATTTTTCTTATTTGTTGTTTCTATTGATTTCATATAATATTTTCTTTCATGTGCATAGATTGTATTTTTTTTAGTTTTTAAAATATTTTTTCCACTTTTTTCTAGGTTTTCTCATCAGGTGGTTAGACTGAACTACAAAGAGTGTCATTCAAGAAGCAGAATTTCTGAATCTTTCTCCTTATTTTTTCTGTTTTCATTAATTATTTTAATTGTGATATTGCATTTTTTTCAGTTTCCTTGACATCTACTATGTCACTTATCTGTAGTTTCATCTTATTCTAATATCTTTTATCCTAGCCTGTCTCTATTTGTTATGGTGGTATGCTTCTGTTTCAGAGAGGCAATGTTTCCTTGCATTCTCCTGAAAATGTCAAACTGGTTTCTAAAATTTTCATAAGTTTGTTATTCTTCTGAGTCTTCAGACCAAAGTTCTCTTTCCTTTATTCTGCAATTTTCCTAAACAGTTACTAAAATTTCTCTTTTTCTTTGTTTGTTATTTGAGGAGAAGATCTTTCCAGGCTTGTTGACAGAGTTTATAGGTCACTATTATTGTGCTTTCTGTCACTACAGGTCTGGTCAAGTCTTTGACTGAGACTTATACCTGGACGGCAGCCTGATGTCCATAATTCTTAGGCCAATTCTTAGTAGGCTTTCCTTGAGTAGGTTTTAATTAGGTTAAAAGATAATTTCTCTGAACACACAAAAATGCAGAATAAGAAACATTGTAAGTCCCAATATATGTACTCCTTCATAGTTCTCGCTGTTTTTACCTTTCCCTTCCTAGCTTTAACATCACTTAGGAGGATTATACCTGCAGGATGAAGCAATACAGCCTGTTTAAGAGTGTGTGTTTAAGGAAATTCAACCTTGAGCATTTTATCAACTTTTCTAAATTTAATATTACTTATTTGTAAAATGGGGATAATGATAGAATTGCTGTTGTAAGACTATTGATTGAAATGATACATGTAACTTAATAGCACAGTTTCTGGCACTTAGAATTAAGTAGATGTTGGCTATTGTTATTGCTAGTAGACATAAGTAGTGGTACCAATTTATGACAATTTACTTGCTACCACTTTCTTCCCACTCTGATGAATCTGCTGGATTTAAATAGAGATGACTCGATGAGATTGTTGGTGTCTGAGGAGTGGACAAGTTTGTTGACTCTTTGAAAGGCAGTACCCATGCAACAAAGAGATTGATATCAAGTTTTCTGATAGTTGTAGTTTCACATGCTTGTTAAGGGCTGGATAATGGAAGAAGCAGAAAGCAGTCTCAAAAGCCTATGGGTGTCAAACATGTAATAAAAATGAATGCAACAGGCCAAGTATAGTTAAAAGAGACTGGTAGGCACTGTGACAAATCTGAGAGCACATGCCTGCTATTTTATAGGCAGCCATACTTCAGCCGCAGTTCATTGATACTATGAGGAAATGTGGGTTGAGTGATTTCCCCAGAAGTTAGTCATTGGGATTTGAAAGTGAAATCATATTTGGTATTTATGTAAATTAATCTTTTTCAAAGATCCAAGAGATCAAACAATCTGTATGGGCTGTATGTGGCTGATGATATGCTATTTTGTGACCTCTAACCTATAAGATAACACCCACCACCCTGTCAATAGCATCCCATGACCTGGCTCCAGAAATCCTCTTCAGAGTTGTCTTCCACTTCTTCCTGACTTTAACTTTATACTCTGGTAATACCAAAAGGCTTCCAGGAACCCTCTGCCTTCTAAGCCGTAGGCTTGCTTAAGTTATTGTATTACTGCTTTCATATCATTCTGGGCCTATAACCATCATAGCACTTGCTACACAGTTTTTAAAACATTTGTTTCCATCATCCCCTTCATCCAGAGGCTTCTGGAAGCTGAAGACCATACCTTATTCACCTCTCACCCCAGTGCCTATCACAGTGCCTGACACATAGTAGGCCCTGGGATAGCATGGGTTAAACTTAGTTGAATTTTTGTAAAGGAACATGGTAAGTATTATGATCACTTTTTGCAGAAGGTGAAATAGGGGATAGAAGGCATGACTACAGAACACTCATTGTTCATCATTTTCTTTACTCATCCTTTTGGGGGTCTGAGGAACCAGAGACCTGTAAGACCCCTAAGGCTTGAGGAACTTCCAATAGGCTGATTTCCTTTTATTATAACATTCAAATAGAAAAGGCAAAATTAGTATAAGTAATAGGAACCATAGCTGTTATTTACTTAAGTGGTTATGAAACCAAGTTCTTTGCTAAGCAGTTTATAGGAAATATGTTTTCCAGTCTGCATGCCATCCATCACAGGCAGATACTGTTATTGCTCCCATTTACCAGATGAAGAAATTGAGGCTCAGAGAGACTGTCCATTGGTAATATAGCTAGAATCTGGTGGATTCAGTCTGCACACCCAGGTCTAACTCCTCTTCACTTCTTTATGCCACTTCATCAGTGCCAAGTGGCATCAATGACCTATGGATGATTTTTTTTTGTCTCAACAAACATGAAACTCAGAAAGAATCCACACATTTTTATGACTTTCTCATGACAGTTTTGAAGAGATAAGCCAGAACAGGATAAGAGGCACCTTGGATAAAAATGACTGATCTTTGTTGCTCTGATTGTGCCTCTAAGCATTCTTCTGGACTATAGATCCTTTTAGAAGAAGAGGCACTCTAAATAATAGCGAGGTTTTTGAGAAATCACCTCTCTGTGCCTGTGAATAGAGGATAAAGCAAGGACGCTGGGGTCATATATTCTTGAGTTCAAATCCTCACTCTGTCCTTTTTTGAGTTGATTGTATTCTTTCAGGCTTATTTTCCTTAAATATAAAATAGAACTAATAATGCCCTGCTGGACTCACAGGTTTGTTATGAAAATCAAACGACAAAATGCACGGGAAAGAGCTTTGAAAGTATAGAGCATTGTGCACACAGGAAGAATGTTTATTATTTTGCACAAATGATATTCTTCGAGCCATTTTATGTGAAATGTGGAAACTTGGGGTAGGGGCTAGGTATACACCGTGTATAGTAGTCCTGCTTTGATTACAGCTCAGTGATTTAAGTAACCAGCAAGCCAACAGAAAGCAGGCTATTAACACTGGACACATACAATACATTGATGTGAACTTTTTCTTTGCTGGGGACCTGTAATCATACCTTGTAATAAGCAATACCTATTGGCAGCATTTTAATAAAATACACATCAACAAACTATGTAAAGCAAGAAAGAAATAGCAAGATGTTAGATGGAGAAGCACACCTCTACGGGGATAGATGGAAGAAATTCAGTGTCTTTTTTATGAATACTTATGCAGCACTTACCCAAACTCATCTGTGTAAGAGCCTCAAGACAGGTAGATGTGATTTTCATCATACTTACATCTGTGCAATAGAGAGGAAATTTCCACTCAACTCACAAGTGATGCTAAGAAAAGGAGGCAGGGATTTCTCTTTCCTTCCCCAGGCATCAAGTGTACCAAACTCAGACCTTCTGATTTATAGCTATCCTTTGTATGAAAATCTGTTTTACAAAACAAAACCAATCTCTCTTACTCCTCTCATGATCCTTTTACCAGGAAATAAGAAACTCGTTTGTTCACAATTTCTTTATCATAGACTTACTATGAGAGAATGCCCTGGGACTGTGGACACTACTGAATTAGCAGATGTGATTTCAACAGCATTTAATAGCAAGAGACCTTGTCTCACCAAGGACCCACTTGTTGACAATTAATAATTAGTAGCTGCGTGTGTGCAATAAAGAAGCCAGGTGAAAGACACACTAGTAGGTGAGAGCATATGCTCATTAAGAAGCAGAAAGATTACTTGAAAAATTTTAAATGAGAATGCTAATGATAATAGTAATAATAGATATTTATTGAATAATTACTCTATGTCAGGCACCATACTAAGCACTTACGAATATCATTTAATTTGCACAACAACCTGTGAGGAAAACAGTATTATTCTCAATTTTACAGATGAGAAAATGGAAGGAGAGAGAGGTTCAACAAATTCCTGTTATGGAACTAGGTTCATTTTTGGCTGCCGCCAGAAAGCCAAGCACCGAGACAATGAGACTGCAACAGAGAGAGAGTTTACTCACAAGGCAGCCATGTGAGGAAGCGAGAGTATGAGCCTCAAATTCGCTTCCCCAAAAATAAGGACTCAGAGATATTTATGGGATGGGGGGCAAGGTGGTCTGAAACGTGGAGAGAGGTGATTGGAGGTGAGGAGAGGTGAGGTAATGATGATCGGCACAGGCGTACTCAGACTTCTTGCCTCTTCACAGGACGCATGTTCACAAAATGGTGGTATTAGCGTGATCTGAGGGTGGAGTTTTTAGCCTCTTGACGTCAAAAGGTAGCCTATCAGACATCTGTGCGGGCCCACTTGATGAGTTGGTGGTCTCAACCGGCCTGGAGTGGACAAGAAGTTCTAATTCCTGAAAAACAGCTCACACACCCATCACCATGGTGGCCCAGGCTGCAGGGAGATGTTACCTATAGGAGCCTAGTGGGAGTCAGATAGCGTATTGCCTAAACAGCACAGTTAACAACGGGCGGGTTAAACAGCTCAAAGCTGTAATCAGTAACTGCAAAAAGGAAAAAAACTTTAGTTCCTAACTGCTTGATCATCAATGGCTAACTCTCTGCTGGTTTCATTCCCAAAGCTTCACAGCTGCAGAGGCAGAAAACCTAGAAAGTCTAATCTGAAAGAAATCAGTCATTCATATAATCCCCTGGTGTTGCCTGGCCTTTGCTTGGCACGATGACAGGAAAGTAAAGAAAACCTCCCTGGCTTCCAGTAGCTGCTTTCCACCTAGTTCGCTTTGCTGACCTTATTCTACTTCCTCAGTCACAAGCTCACCTTTCCACTCCCTGCCCACCTTCTACTTCCTGGGACATGAGTTCACCTTTGTTTTATTGATCTAGTTCTACTTCGTGTCTCAGAAGCTCACTTTTCCACTCACTTGTTTTACTTTCTACATCATTAGCTCGCGTCTCTTAACTAACCTTCCTTTGCTTCTCGGTTCTCCCAACTAGAATGTAGATATGTTTGGACCTAGAAAACAAAGAAGCATAACCATGAATGATCACTGTCATAGTTCCGGCTTTGTAAACAATACCAAGAATGAAAGAGACCCCTGGCTGTTTGAAATCTCTTTATTCTAAAAGTGACAAAGCACTAGAGAGCTACCATTTAGGCTCAGGCCCTGGAGGGTCGTTAGAAACTCAATCTCTCTGAAGATAAGAAAGGTGTATTACAACTGTGATTCAGACGGTGAGAAGACCTTTCTGGGCCTTTTTTTTTGGAGACATCTTTGCGTGAGTCCTCTTCCTTTACAAATAAATAAAGCACTTGAAGCTTCTGCCTATTAATTCTCTGAATTTAAGACAAAAGTGTAATACAAGAGTGGCACAAGCAGCAAGAATAATGTTTTGCTAAAAGGAATCATGGGAATCAAGTCAGCATAAAAAATCATGAGCTGTTAATGACATTCTTAACCACTCGCTACTGGGTAGGCAGCTGAGGCTGGGGATCTGAAAGACCTCAGTCACGGCTGTCATGCCCCAGCTCAGATCTTTGAGTCTTAGATTCCCCATCCACAAATAAGATAAAAATACAAACCTCTCAAAATGTCTCCAAGTAAAACAAATAACCTGTATTGAGAGCTTGCTAGGTGTCAGGCACTGTGCTTAGCTTTTACCAAATGTCACCTGAAGCTTCAAACTGGCAGTCCATGACGTATTTTTTGTATATTTGCATATTTTTTAACTACTAGATGTTTCATTGTTTTTTACTTAGTTGTCATTATTTAAAGCTGGGGAAATTTTAACCATTTTTTTTTCCTGATTCTGGATTCCTTTAAAAGAAAATGGCAAAGCTGAATAGCAAGTACCTATTTTAAGTCAGACATGTTTCCAGTTTCCTTCAGACCCCACTCTGCCCTTTTGCATGGCGCTCAGCCCATTTTGCCCATGCACATTGTTCTTCTTGGCCCCTGCAGACTTTTGAATTTGCCACACCTGCATCACATCTTAATCCTTGAAAAGGCTCTGTGAAGTAAGTATTGCCATATTATGCGAACATAGAAGTAAAATTGATTTGAAAAAATGGTTGTTCAATATGTACTAGTTAACTTTCTCCTTCACTTTTTATTTGCAAAATTTGGTTGGGTTCCGACGGAGAGGGAAAGAACTGTTTTTAAAATTTTAATTAAATACAGCTGAAAAGAAAGGCTCTTTGCTGAAGCTTTTATTCAAAGAACCATAAAGTGCTGTTCACGGGGAATTCAAATGCAAAAATAAATCCGCCAATGTCCACTCTGTTATTGAAGGCAGATAAGCCACATCATTACCTAATTTCAACCAAAGAGCCTATTAAGGTGAAAATGCTTTAAGAATCAGAATATGTTTTGAACTGTAACGTGATTATTGTCTAAAGTGTTGAATGTTTGAAGCAAAAAAGCTGGGGAGAAAAAATTTAGGAGATGGGTTGTAAATTATTTATGAGTCTTTCGAAAAAGCTCAGCATTTTTACTCAGTTCTGCCAGGACCCTCTGAGGAATGCAATACTCTTACTCTAGATGCTTCTTCCTTAGGATGCCTGTTCTTTATCAGTATCCCTGTCTCCATGGTAATATGTTAGTGCTCATCCCCCACCCCCACCTCAACCTCTACCACCCACGGCAAACCTTAGCAGGAGCAAGAGCCCTTTGGGGGGTCATGCACTGCAGCTCCAGGACATAAACAACTCTACGGGTGGTTGCCATGGCAGTTCTTCACGCACAATATAATTACCCCAAGGTGCACTGGCGATGCACTTATGTGCATTGAAACAAGAACAGCTACATTTCAATAAATCACTCCAGCCAGTAGTCACCAGGCTAGTGTTCTGAGAAGCTGGGGTTACAAGGCAACCATGGCCATAATTCATCATTAGAAACAATGGCAGGCCTGGAGTCCATCCCGGGTATAGAGTGCTTCTCCAATTTTATACAAGAAAGCCACATGTCTCCATAAAAAGAATGGCAGGTAAATTCAGATTTTCATCCAGGCAAACCTAGGGACGATGCCTGCTTCTTTTCCTTAGCAGTTGTGAGGATGTGGTTAAATCACTACCTATCTGAATGCAGATTTGCTTATTTGGAAAATGCAAGTAACAACATATATGTTATAAAATAGTTGCGAGTATTAAAGAGGATTTACATGTAGATAGTGATCAACATATAAGGGCAATTGTTACTATGCCTTTTATAATGAGAGGGATTCTGAGGAGTTTCAGAATGGCAGATAGTCATCAAATAATTAAAAGATAAGATCTTCTAATGAAAGGACCCATTCATCTCTCATCTCCACACAACCATGGACACATACACATGTGGCTAGTAGCCACTTGTACTCAGAGATGTGCTCTGTGGATAAAGAGTTTAAGCAAACATTCCACATGTGTTTTTCATAGTGTAATTCCTCCATCAGACACTCTACTGAGGTCTAGCACGTATTTTCTTCCCAGTGAATGTTCCACCCACATATCTTCACAGTAAGAGCAGTATATATAATCAAGGTTCAAAACTGTGTTGAAGAAGGAAATGAAACTCGGCTTGTATTAATCCTCCTCCAAACCAGATACATGTTGCCTCCAGCTCAGGCTCTTCTTTGCCTTCCTGTCAATCCTTCACCACCAGCTGTTCTCCATTTTCCTGTTCCTAGGACTTAAGCAAATATTCTCAGTCAACAAAATTCAGAGTTGAGTGAGCATTCTCATTTCCATTTTAACATGTGAAAACTGATGCTCCCAGAAGTTTTGGGACAGGTGCTGGGCCATGTGGTTAGTTAGTGGCAGGGCAGAGTAGAACACAGTTTGTCTGACCTCTATCCTTACTCCAGTATTCATTACACTGCGCCAAGATGCCTCTCTTAATAATCAATTGAAAAAATTATTATGACATTGCAGATGTGCTATTGACACTATCAGAATTAGTCTCATTTTCAAAAGTCTCATGCATTTCTGGCAAAATTATCAAGAAATTCCATTTGTAATTGAAGTGGATGAATTCTTTGAACAATACGGTCATCAGCAATCAAGCCTGACCTATCGGTTGTTGTTTTTCAATCTCAGTCTTCTCTTCCTGATCACAAGGATGAACTATTTAAGCACGTGGACATTTTCATTTTAATTAGCTTCGCTGGTAATATTCATGCATGTGTCTAATTCCATTTTTGATCCAAATTGCCCCATTATATCCTTTTTGTAGCAGGTTCTCTAAGAGGACTGAAAATATCTTTTTACAAGTTTCTCTGGCTTGCCTGAAAGTTTAATATTTTAATTTCATCAAGTTTTCCCTCGTCTTGAGGGATTCAGAATTGGAGGAATTCTTGGTTATAACTCACTGTTTTATAAGATGTCTGTTTTATAACCAGTCTGCTCATCTTTGTCAGAGGTTTCACAACTTTCTCAATCCTTCAGGATGGAAATTTTTATCAAGTCATTTCCTACATACTGTAAAGGATAATGTGGTTAAAGAGGAAACTAAGAGCTGAATGTGCAAGCATGTCTATATCTAGTTTCTAATAGAGTTTCCAGTTCCCTTTGGAAATGGAATTTCTTTGTGTAAATGACCTAAGAAAGACATGCTTTTCTTTAACATGAGAACTACCTTCCCGGTATTGAGAAACTTTATAGGCCTTCTTCTATTCTGACTTTTATTTTAAAAAATTTAGAATAATTGTTTTAAGGCAGTAAACTACTCTGTCTGATACTATAACGGTGGATACGTGTCATTATACATTTGTCAAAACCCATAGAATGTCCGACACTAAGAGAACCCTAATGTAAATGATGGAATTTGGATAATAATGATGTATCAATGTAGATTCATTGATTATAATAAATGTACCACTCTGGTGTAGGATGTTGACAATGGGGGAGGTTCTGTTTGTATGGGGATAGGAGGTATGTGAGAAATCTCTGTACCTTCTGCTCAATGTTGCTGTGAAGCTAAAACTTCTCTAAAAAGTCAAGCCTTTTAAAAATACATTAAGATAATTGATACAAAAACTCCTTTCTGGAAGGTACATAAATTATACCCCAAGTAAAATCTCTACTTTTGTAATCCTGTGCTTTCTTACAGCCATTTTTTGCTTCGTTCATAACCCTGTTCCTGGCTTCTGTACAAAGATCTGATTGTTCTGATCGACTGTGTGTGTGTTTGAAACATATTTTGCAAGAATTATGTGATTATGATCTTGTCGTCAAATAATTTGTTAATTTGGATGCTGCTAATTGGAATTTGTGCTATTAGATACACAGGTTGCAATTCTTAGTTGAGATTTTAAAGACGAGAGAGAAGGAAGTGTTAAGGTTATTATAAACAATTTTCAAATCATTTAAAAAATCTCTTTATTATCACACCTTTAAATATAAACACATGTCAGTTACAGATGATTCTTATCAATGCACAAAAGCTATTTGAAGATTCCATGAGCATTACTTTGTTAGCTGCCAAATTGAATTATTGTATCTTATGTCAACTAACAAACCTGGATGCTCCTATATAAATCACACAGTGAGGAATGGATGTCCCTCAAGTTCTTTTGAATTAGTGAAGTTTGAACTATGCATGTGTTTTTCCAGTATCTTTGAAATTTTGATTCAAAAAGTATTTAGCAATAGAGATTTGTCCTATTCTTCATACATTTATACGCAATCTAAAATCATATACAACATAGATGCATAGTACAAATCTGTAAACTGATAAATTCTATGTAAATTTTATGATCTCTTTTGATGGGCTCATCCACCCCAGGGTTTCTCAATCTTGGCATTGTTGACATTGGGGCTGGATAATTCTTTGTTGTTGGAGGCTGTCCTGTGCCTTGTGGAATGTTTAGCAGCATGCTTGTCCTCTACACAGTAGATGCTAGTTGCATTTCCCAATTGTAGTAACCAAAAATGTCTCCGCACATTGCCAAATGTCTCCTGTGGGGAAAAAAATCTCTCCCAGTTAAGAACCACTGGGCTGACCAATGATTGGGCTCACAAAGCTCTTCTTTCTTTTAAAAAAAAGAAAAACTATTTTATTTTAATTGTGCTTAGTCTGATTCAAGTTAGCTCAGCTCTTTACAGATACAGTACCAATGAGTTCAAGGTCAGAAGATTGATCCTTATAAGGTTTAATGCATTCATTCAACAAGCATTTATTGAGTGGCCTACAATTACATTGCACTGTGCAAAGGGCTGAAAGGGATGCCAGAACAACATGAAAAGCAACCAATGCCCTCCAGGAGTGTGTGATCCTGCACAGTGAGTGAAAAAATAAAAAGCCAAAATGAATGGTGGACACAGTACGAGGATGATTCAGGGTGACACTAGGGGTTGAAAAAAGCTATGCTTGAGCCTGATATTGAAGAACAGAAAAGAATGTGGTTAGACATAGACGAAACAGGGTTGGTTCCTCTCATAAAAGAGAAATAGCAAGGAAAATTATTTATAATAAAAACTTAACACACACAAGAGACCACACTGAGTACGTATTACATCATATCCCCTGTATGCGATGTATGGGTACATGAGGAAAGTTAATTTCTGGGTCTAAAATCACCAGACTTTGCTTTAAATCCCAGTACTTCTAGTTCACTGGATGACTGGTGAAAGATATTTACCATCTTTTCATATTAATTTTTTATATATAAAACGGGAATAATTATATATATGGTTGTTTTGAAGCCTAAAAGAGATGATACATGAAAATCCATTTAGTATAGTACCTACACTAATAATAAATAGTGAATATTTGCACACTTTTTATTTTTATTATTGTTATTAAAGACTCATTTATTTAGGTATTTAAACTCAGGCTTGTCTGCCTTTGGAGCTGTGCACTCCATAATTCACCATGTTCCCAGAGCATAGGGCTTGTGCAGAGAGCAGCTAGAGCTAGCCACTACCTGCTTGGTGGAGGAAGACAGCGGAGGAGTTTGGACTACTCACAAGCAAGAGGAGATGTTAACAGCCCTGAGTATTGCTCATATGAAAATCCAAGAAAAAGCCAATGTAAACGGAAAGCAAAAAAAAGAAAAAAAAGAGAGAGAGAGAAAGAGAACAGGAAGAAACATGTCACTAGATGGAGGGAAGGAGCAAGCAGAGGTCAAATCATGCAGACACTTCTAGGCAATGATAAGGAGTTTGAATTTTATCTTGAAACCAATGGGAAACTACTGAAAAGTTTTAAGCAGAGTGATATCATGATCATGTTCTCTGAAAGATCACACTGGCTATCTGAAGGATGGAGAATGGATTGGGGTATGACAAAACTGGAAACAGTGAGGTCAATGAGAAGACTCAGTGACAAATAGCAGTAGCCTGGGCTTGACTAATAACAGAAAGATGAGAGAAGGAAGGATTTAGGCATTTTGGTGATAGAACTGATAGGACATCCTTCAGCTAGCACATGGCAAAGCCCAGGTATTTGATTCCAAATATAATACCTTTTACCCTACATTGTAGCTACCTTCTCCTCTAACCTAGATACCTACAAGCCATTAGACATTGAGAGAACAATAAGAACTATATGCATAAATCAGTATTATATTCCAAAAAATGGAGAAAGAACTCAACTTTTATGGTCTTTGGATTTTTTGCTGAAAATAGTAAATGTCTGTAGAAGGAATAAAATGAACAACATTGGGTCAGTGATGTCAGCTCTGTCTGTAAGGGAAAACATGACTTTGCTGGAAGGAGGTGTTTGCTTCAATGCACCCAATTAGCATCTAGCATTTGCCAGATTATCTGTCTCTTCCAGAACAAAATTGAGTAAGTGTATATTTTTAAAATACACTGAGATGCTTTTGGTTTGATATCTAGTACACAGCCATCTTAGAATAGAATGGCAGCTGATGGATGCTTTCCTGTGGGCACATCTTTGGTTAACTTTTAATGGATTTACTGATTTATTCAACAAATATGTTTTGAGCTGGTACTCTACCATGTGTTGTGCTTGATGTTGGTGATAAAATGAGAACAAGATAGAATATCTCCACTTTTAAATCAGTTTACAGTTGGGAGAGAGAGAAGATAGGTAAACAAATAATTTCAACAAAGTCAACAGCTCGCTGCATGGAGTAAATATAGAGCCCCAGGGGAAGGGAAGTACACCTAGCCCTCTCCAGGAGAAGCTAATATTGAAGTGGAAATCTGAGGATATTTAGAACTAGCCTGGAAGGTCAGAGTACATGCAAAGGTCTAGAAATGAGGGTCAAAACGACATGTTCCTGGAAGAGTAAATATTTCAGAATGGCTGCAGAGGGAAAGTTTACAAGTGGCGTACCCTAGGGATAAAATCATGAAGGAACTTATAGTTCATGCTAAATAGTCAGCCTGAATGCATCCAAAGGGCGAGAAGGAACTGCGAGGGAATTTTAGGCAGGGAAGTGACATGATCAGGTATGAAATTTAGAAAGACCTCCTTGACTGCAAAATGGAGAATGCATGGGTGGGGGTGGAAAGATCAAGTTAAAAAAAAAAAGGCATTCCACTGGAATTCTTATGTGTTATTACAGACTAGAAATTATGCCTTTTAAGAAAACTGAGAGAGAATCGAGAGAAGCAGGCAAATTGTAAAGAGACTATTTAGTTGATAGGATGAGCAGGTTTTGGTGATTGATTGGATGTGGTGGGTGAGTGTTGGGAGATGTTGAAGACAATACCAATGTTTCTGACGGGAGCTAGGGAATACAGGAGAATGATTAGGACATGATAATAAGTTGTACCTTGGACATGTTAAGTTTCATCTGTCTGTAGGTCACATAAGTGGGGATGGCCACCAGGTAGTTGAATCCACCGTACTCACAGGAGAGCTGTGACAGACTCAGAGATCTAGTTGGCATCAGCAGATACTGCAGTAAGTATTCTGATTGGATGTGGTCCATGCACAGAGGAGTCAGTGAAATGTGACAGCATTGTATGAATTAGCCCTTCACAGCTATCCTGGGGCTGTTATAATTCGTCTCTGTAATCAATGAGACACCAAGCAAACAGTTTCCTAAGGGTCGCTCCAATGACTTTGTTGCATTAATCTGTTAATAGGCTTTGCCTGCTTCCTGTTTACTATGATTCCAATCTTCAGCCACTACGCTAATCAATATCTATAAATTGAGCGCCCCATGTATGTTCAGCATAATGACTATCTGAAGTCTCTTCAGAGTTTTAGATATGTTGGGCTAGAATTAGGACAAAAGACCCTAGGCGAGGTGACCAGGATTAGGAAGAACTTGCAGAGTCAATTGCAGTTTTAGGCATGGGAAACAGCAAGTGTCAATCTGTAAAAATCAAGATGGGTTAGGAAATCCAAAGAGCAAGAATGTTGCAGAAACTAGGAGTCAATGCCAACAGTCAAGAGACAGGTAGAAAAGGATAGAACAGGTGCAAACCCAGGAGGAGAGAATGGAAGACCCAAGGAAATCAAGGTGTGTAAGCGTCCCTATATTAGTTTCATTGTTTATCAAGGATGTGGTTCTTGGAGGGGCCAAGTCAGCTTATAAGTACAGGGTTGTGATAGACAGCAAATATTCATATTGGTTTGATTCCTTCGTGATTCTAGAAATTTATTCTAGGCATTTTTGATTAAGGCAGTATTTCCACTTGTAATAATTCCCCCATTGTCTAAATCCTTTAAACAGGGACTCCTAAAATAATTATAAGTAGATCCCATTTAATGAACACTTACTGGCATTTTGCATACTTTGTCCCATTTAATCCTTACAACAGTCTTATGGAATAAGTATTGATTTTATTACCGAACTTGTTTGACAGAGGAGGAAACTGAGTCTTAGAGAGGGTCATTCATTTGTTCATTCAAAGATATGTATTGAATGCTCCCAAATGTTTATCAACACTAAAACAAATAAATAAATTCTATGTATTCATCGTGGAATACTATGCAATAATGAAAATGAATAAATTACTGTCAAACGCAACAACATAGAAAAATCTTACATAATGATGAGCAAAAGAAGTTAGATCAAAAAGAATGCATGCTGTATGAGTTCACTCATAATATTCCCAAAAAGAGCAAAATGAATCTGTGGCAGAAGAAGTCAGCTTAGTGGTTACCATTGGGAAGGAAGTGGGGCTGTAATGGAAAGGGAGCATGAGGAGGGTTCTAGGTGCTGGAAGCATACCATTACTTCATCTAGGTGGTGGTATGTTTGTGTGCACTTTGTGAAAATTCATCAAGCTGTACACCGATGATTTTTTTTATTGTAGTAAGATTGGATTATAACATTATATAGCTTTCATTGTAACATATATTGGATTCTGTGTAGGTTATATCATGTTCACCACCCCAAAACTAATTATAGTCCATCGCTTCACATGTGAGCCTAATCACCTCTTTTGCCCTCTCTCCTCCCCACTTTCCCTATGGTAACCATCAATCCAATCTCTGTTGCTATGTGTTTGTTTGTCATTGTTTTTGTCTTCTACTTGTGAGTGAGATCATACGAAATTTGACTTTCTCCCTCTGACTTATTTCACTTAACATAATACCCTCAAGGTCCATCCATGTTGTCACAAATGGCTGAATTTCACCATTTCTTATGGCTGAGTAGTATTCCATTATGTATATATACCACATTTTCTTTATCCATTTGTCCCTTGATGGGCACCTAGGTTGCTTCCAAGTCTTGGCTATTGTGAATAATGCTGCAATGAACATACATACCTATGATTTATGTACTTTTCTGTATGTGTATTACATTTCAATAAAAAATATTTTAAGAGAGACAAGTTTCTTTTGGTGAGGCATCTATAGAATACTAGTATTAGATACTATGATGGTCATAGTAATCTGTTATTTGCTATTTACTACAGCTGGAAAGACAGAAAATATTTCACAAGAAGATGGATTAGGTTTTATAAATGTGTGTTAAATAAGGACCTATTGGTGAAAAGAGAGACTAACAGGGAAAGACTCTTAAAGTTCAGAACATGTGCTGAGAAAATTGTTTTTTGCAAGCCTACCCTATACTAGCCCAGTGTTGTGTGATTTACATGTGTAATCAAGTCCATTAGATCTTTACCTCTCCCATTTCCCCCATTTTTAAGTGAGGAAATTAAGATCCGTGCTGTTTCTGGGAAGAAAACTAAAACTCTGAAGGCGCCTGCAAGACTCCCTTCTGACTTTGCTTCCCTCTCTATTTTCCTTCAGAAACTTGTTCCAACTCACTCTCTTGCTCCAGCCACTCTGGCCTTCTTTCAATTTACCAAAGCCACCATTCTCCCAGACCCCAGGATGTTTGCATATGCTGTTTCCTCAGTCTGGATTTCTACTCTCTCTTTTACTTTGTTATTTCCTTTAGATTTCAGCTCAAGGATAGCTTCTCAGGGATGCTTTCCCTCCCTTCCAAGTGCCAGTCAGTACCCTTGTCCATGCTTTAGAGGACCATACCCCTCACCTGCTGAGTCCTGGGCTCAGAATGTAATTTCACATTTATTAGCAGGATTAGTTATGGTTTTTCGCCCTTAGTAGACTGTGGGCACAATAGGAGAAGCTATTATGCATTTGTTTATTCCCTGCTGTAACCCTGATGACAAGCACAGTCCTGGCACATCATAAGCATTCAACAAATATTTACCAAAAAGTAATTAAATGTAAAAGGTAATTTCCCCAAGGTTATACAGCTAGTAAATCTATATACTTATACTATTTCATCAAACTCCTACAACAACAGAATTAGTTTTTATTACTCATAAATTATTAAAATGAGGGCAAGAAAAATTGTCACTTATCTAAGATCCAACAGCTCATCGATTAGTATCAAAACTACAGCTCTCAGCTCCTGCTTCCCTATCATTTTCTTTTTAAAATATTAACCCTATTTTGCTTGCTTTTTGCCTTCCCCTCACCAACTCCATTTCGATAATTCATACAAATGCCCAAAGGGAAATACAGACAGTAAGTTTATAACTTAACATTAACGAGTGCAATGAACTAAACAGAAAAGTAATCCACCACTAAAATCCAAATTAATATACTAAAACGATACCTAAAAACATTACCTCGATCTGGAAACTGCATTTGTCATTTCTATAGTCTGGATTTCTTTGCATGCTGCATATTTCCCTTCAAAGAAAATTGAGAACGCGATTGAATTGTGCCGGAAACAGTCTTAGCTGCATTGAGCATTCTGCCAACATTCCTTTAAAATCATGTATCATCTTGACATTTTATTTAGATATATCTTTCAAAGAAGCAATTGTCTCTATGCTGTAAGCTGATGGAAAGCAAGGGCCGTTCCTCTTTAAAACCATTGGTGCCCCCAGAGGGAAACAACCATTCAAATCATGGCTACACAGCAACCTCTGGTGTGTATGACTTCCCTGTGGGAAAGTTCTCAGTTAAGCCCATGGATTATATTATTCCAAGTCAGTTGATACCTGTTTGAATGCTGTTGCCTGTGTTTCTACAACTAAATTTAACGATGAGCCTTTGCAGGGGTACTATACAGACTCTTTTATTTCTTCTTGATTGTTTCTGCTCTCTTTTTGCTTTCTCTTTACATTCCTACATTGCCAGGTACAGACTATAAGCGGAAAGTCCCAAAGCAAATAAACAAGAAATGCATCCATTGACTGAAAATGTGATAATGCTCCAGTGTTTTCTAGAGGGGTTTTTCCTCATTAATCCAGTCTCATCTTCAAGTAATAACCCACAAAAAGGGTAGCTGAATATGGGAGACACCAATTTATCTTTCTACACTCTCTAAAGTCAATTGATCACCTCTAAAATCAGAACACCACTCACCCAGGACTCTGCTGAGAGAAAGGCAATAACTTTATTAGAACTTAAACAAAAGACCTCAAACACCACTGCTATTTGAGAAAAAAAATAAAAAGGAAGATAATAGGAGGATTTGAACAAATGATAACGAAGCCACCTCAGTTTGGGACTCAGCAGAAAACTGATGCCCAAGAGCAAAAACATAAAGAGAAACAGTCAAGAACATTCCGGTGAACTTCAAGGAACAAGGAGGGTGGTGTAACGAAACATTAGGAATACAGGTTTGAGTCAGACACACCTAAGTTCACCGGTTCATTCATTTATTGATTCATTCATTCGACAGTGTATAGCATGGCATCAGGGTTAAAGCGTAGACATTGTAGCCAGTGTTTAGAACCAAATTCCGGTTCCACCACCGACATGCAATGGAGCCTTTGGCAAGTTACTTAACCTCTCTGGCTTCAGTTTACTCATCTGTAAAATGGGCATGATAATTATATCTGTTTCAAAAAAATTCCTGGGAGGATTTCATGAGTTAACACACATAAGATGATTGAAACTGTGCTTGGCACATCATGTGTGCCATATAAGGTTTGCTCCTACTGTTTTCGCCCTATGCATCTGCTATATTCCAACTCCCACAGCAGGTTCCGAGGCTTGGAGAAGGAATAGAGCAGGCATTGTGGCTCACTTTGTAGACCATTATAAATATTATGATGGAATGGAGCAGAGAGCTATGAGAGAAAATCATGGGGCTAAGGGGGGACTTGATATATTGACTGGTGAGAAAACACCTCTCTAGAAAATGTGTCGTTGGATCTGAAAGCCAAAGTTTGAGGGGACGAGAGTTAGGGGACTCAAGGGAGATAAAATCCCCAGTCTGAGGAGATGACAGGTGCAAGGCACTGGTTGAAGATCGTTTGCTCCTTGTGAGGAACTGATGTAAGGCTCCTAGGTCAGAGCGCAGTAAGGGAGCTGAAGTAGCGGGAGAGGAGCCTGGGGGCTTGGGGAGGGGCTGGCCAATCAGGGTCTCTTTAGACCACATTTTATTCCAAGGACAGTGGGAGGCTATTGAAGGATGTTATGTAGAGAAGGGATATAATCAGATTTTTAAAAGTGAATATACTTTATTTTTTAGAGCAGTTTTAGGTTTACGGAAAAATTTCACAGAAAGCACAGAGTGTTCCCATATATACCTTATTCTCTCCTCCCCCAGAGTTTCCCCTACTATTAACATCTAGCATTGGTGTGGCACATTTTTTACAATCAATAAACTAATTTTGGTACATTATTGTTACTAAGGTCTATTGTTTACATTATGGCTCACTCTTTGTGTTGTACAGTTCTAAGAGTTTTAACAAATACCTAATGTCATGTATCACACATGACAGTATCATTTAGAATCACACAGAATTTCACCATTTAATAGCATTTTTATTGAAAAAAAATACTGACTTGTAAGTATGTGGAAAATGTGGTGGAGCGAGAATAGTGGTGAGAAACTTGTTAAGTGACTATTGCTAGAATCTTGACAAGGGATGATGGTGACGTGGACTGGGATGAAGGCATGGAAATCAGGAGAATGGCTACATTTAAGATATATTTTGGTAATGGGTTTGATGGGAGTGTATTAATCTTGGTAGGCTAACTGCTCACAATCTCAACAGCTTCTCATAATAATAGAAGTGTATTTCTTGCACCTTGGCGAAGTGGCTTTGCCTCAGGCTGTCATCCAAGGAACCATGTCATCTGCAGCACAGTCCTGCCCCTGCCCCATTCTGCCTCCCCTGAGCCCTCTCCATTCAGATGGGGACAGGGCAGGAGTGTGGAGGATCACAGGGGAGATGCACATCATAATCCATTGGCCAAGATTCTGTTTCATGGTCCTTAACTGCCAGAGATTTGGGGAAATGTAGTCCAGTTGTGGGCCCTGTAGAAAGAACAAGTGTGTTTGATAAACACACAGAAATCTCTACACAGGATAAAGGAGAAGGTGTTGAGGATGACTTGTGGGTTTCTGGATTGAGCTACTGGATTCATATAGATGATGAGATTAAGACCAGGGAAGAATCAAGAATCTCGGGGGAGAGGAGGTACAGAGATCAGAGTTCATTTTAGGATCCAAGATCCACCCTTCCCTTTAACTCTGTTTCCTTAGGCAGCATACCCTACCCCTCTGTGTCTTAGTTTCGTTCTTTATGATATAGAGATAGTAATGTGCTTTACCTTTGTAGTATTATGAAGACTTCATCAAATAACCCATGTAAAACACTTAGCACAGTACCTGGAACATCCTAAGCCCTCAAAAACTCTTCTTTGCTGTCATTATCATTATTGTTTTTACCATTATTAAGCAATAGGTTAGGCATAAGATGATACATAATCCGCCTTTCTCTTCCTGAAATACAGAACTTCCAGGCATCTTCTTGCCCCATTAACTGGCAGAACCTTCAGAGGCAGTTAAGCAGACAGAACCCATTTGTAAATTCCAATGAATTCTTTGGCATTTGGGGTAGCTCAACTTCAGAGTTTGCTGCTACGCCTATGACCCTTTCCCATACATGGGAAGAGGGGAGGGGAAGAATTAAAGGCATTAAGTGTGTCCCTGGAGAAAGGTTATGACTATAATAGAGTTCAAGGACAGTATCAGCGGAATGTGAAGTGAAGAAATTTTGTAAAAGGATTAGATGCCAATAATTTATTTATTCACTTCCGTCCACTCTACTCTGATCTCAGCATTTCTAAGCTCACCTATTCTCCAAGGTGCGCATCAAAGATCAAACCCTTTGGTGGCCATCTTGCAGATAATATTCATTTTTTCTGGAAACAGAACCTTATTTTCCTGTTGTGGAACATGCCCCTTCCTCAGCTTGTGTGCTCCAGAGCAGCGTATGTGACTAGGTCTGAGGCAAGAAGAGCATTCATTCTCTACATTCAGAGTGATTGCCTGCAGGGTAGACATTTAACCAAGTTGGTCAAATCTCAGCAAATCCTAGCACTCACATGAGAGCCATCAGGAAACAGCTGTCTCTGTTCTGCTGGACTTGAACCTGGGAGAGTGCAGGGTGGAGGAGAGAACTTGTCTGAGAACACAGCCATCACAGAGGAAGCAAAGCTGAAAAGGGAAGAGGAGAACACTTGTCCCTGTTGTGCGACACTTGGATCAAGGTTTTCCTGAAGCTACACCTCACCCTGGAATGTCAGTTATGGAAATCCATATCTTCCTTTTGGCTTAAGCTCTTTATCATTTGGATTCTCTATTGGTAATGACTAACAGAGCCCTAATGGATAGATGCTCCATGCAGCCTTTCTAATCCTCCTAAACAGAGCTGATTTCTCTCTCCTCTTATAACATTTTTTTTCTGTATGTTCTTATAGTATTTGTTTCTATATCTGTCTTGTGGAACTTACCACTTCTATCAAGCACCACAATTTATTTGTGTATATATACAATCTCCCTTACTAGAATTTGACCTTCTTAAGGAAAATGACCATTTCTGACTTGTCTTTAAATTCCTCATCTTCCGTAATCCTTCCTGAAGGGCCAAGAAACGGTGTAGTGCTGGAAGAATTTGTTGTGGATATCTTGGTTGGTTCCCTAGTTTTTGAGGCAGTGGATTCCAAACTGAAGGCTTAGAAGTCATGGGCAGTTGGGGATTTATTGAGAGCTCCTCAAATGTCTGCACACACTAAGCATTGCATAAAGAATCAACTCATTAATATGTCTCATATATAAAATGCTGGAAAAATGTTTGTATCATCTATTGTGTTTATTAATCTATTGTGATTAGCAAACTGCAATTTTATTTTAACTGTATTACTGAATCCATGGCAAATATATATCCTCTCAATGCGCACATATATAGCTAGATACATACCTTAACTGAGCACTTACAACAAGTGAGACATTGCGCTAAGTGAACACTCTGGATACATCATGTCACACAAGCCTTCCTGAATGTGACGCTCTCCTGCAATGTCTTCTTTGGGTCCTTACTCCCTACATCAGTGCTTCCCAAACTTCACACCAAAGCGCTAATAGAAAATGACTAATATTTGTATGGCTCACTGTGGCTACAAGACAAGGATGCTTGCAGCTAGTAGCTGGAGGTGATCTGAAATGAGTTGTAGCTATTCTGTGTCCCACCCAGTCACCCCGAACACTGAAGGGATGGTTATCTTGGCGCATCTAAAATTCGTTCATGGCACTGCAGTGTGCTATAACCCAGCGGCTAACTTCCAAGTCCTTAGCCTTGCATAGGTCTAGAATGTCCCTGCCTGCACTCTGCAATCTTGCCTCCCCAATCCTTCCAGCCCCAACACTCACATGCATACACACACAGACACCACACACACACACACACATGGGTACACAGATGTGGGTTATTTGCTACCCTACTTCAGTGTCAGACTATCACAAGTTCCTGTTCACACTTTGTGTTGCATTACTCTGCATTACTATTTTCAAGTGAGGAAACGGAGGCATGGAGAGGTTAATGTGCCCAAGGTCTGGATTCAAACTCAGATAAATCTAACTCTAGAGTCAGCAAACTTCCTCATTGCCATATACTAATGCTTATCACAATTTGAATTTGAATGTGTATGTCATTATCTTCACTGACTTTGCTTTGATTGAAGAACACAACTGAGCAAGATCATTTTTAGATCTGCCACATTTTTCCTATTGTCTTTTAATTTAGATCTGTGAACGTATTGGCTTAAAAAGATCTTCAACCTGCTGTTACCTCACTCCAGGTGGGCATGCCTGTGATGTACACCTCTGCTACTTTCACTACTTCATCATGTACAGAGTGGCTTTGTGGCTTTGCTCTTCGTAGCAGTTGCCTTTAGGAATTATAGTCTCATGTGATTTGAATCAAAATAATATATGCGAGAGAGGGTGTATATATTTGGGTGGGAGAGGAGCCTGATGTGGGAGAATGGGCAGCAGAACATGAATCCCTGTTATCCATCAACATTCTGTTAATGTCCCACATTACCCCAGAGTTGAAGTATCAGGAGGTGGCAGAAACAATTAAGTTATACAGCATTAATCTCATACAGTATCTGCTTGTCAGAATCTTGGAAATACATAGAGATTAGGTTTTGGTCTTCCTCTGGTAAAACGCTTTGTGCTAATAAGACAGAGAGGTGGTGTCTGTTGGGTCTTAACTCTTTTTATTCCATCCACCCTACCCTGAAAATAACCCACCATCACTGGGAACCTCACGTTGTTTGGTACGAAAATTGCTTAATTGATTTTGATACATAAAGCCATGTTTCTGTTTGTTTTTTATTTGTTTGTGATTTTTCATGATTGAGTAGGTACCAGACAGAGCACAGTAGAGTGATAACTAGAGAGAATATGAGAAAAGTGATAGAGAGAAGAGGATAATTATGCTTCTTGTAGATGAGGATTATTAAGCACTGGGACTAGCAATAACCTTTAGCTGATTGATGACCATTTCTCCTTTCATTTTGATAAGTAGGTTTGTCTCTGAGTCACCCAGAGGGGGCTGACCCCATAGGATGACCAAAGAAGCGATTGCTTTTTGTGGTGAAGAGAACACACCGTGGAAGCAGACTTTCTGGGTTCAAATCCTGGATCTGACACATACTAGGGTGACTTTGGACAATTACTTCACCTCCATGCATCTCAGCGCTCTCATCTGCAAAACGCGGGTGATAAGAGCACCTATTTCACAGGGTTGTTACAGGAGCAAATGCGTTAATACACGTCAAGAACTAGGAGCTGGACTTGGTACAGATGAAGAGCTGTATACATGTTAGCTATGATCATTAATACCAAGTGCGGCTTCCTCATTATTTGCTACTTAGTGTCTCCAAATAAGTGATGTGGTCTGAGGTTGGAAAAGCCTGGGCTAACTTTCTCTTACCCAATGCATTACAGTCCTGTTACTTGTGCGGCATTTGGCTTAGAATCTCACTTGCTAGGGCACAGAGTTTTCAGCCATCTCCCCCTTTCTGACCTCCTAAGGCATATGCTAACTCTACTTTGGGAGTTGCCAAGCAGGTGTCACAAAAGCAGGACATTCTTCCCTCCCAGTTTTAAATCAGAGACTATGCATGTGGAAAGCGAAGAAAGGGAATTACTATTTAACGAGCAGCTATAATTGTGATCCAACTTTTTTCTGGTTATTTCTCCCACTTTGGATTGGAGAGCTGAGGTTTTAGCCCAAGGCAATAGCTTCAAACACACAACTTAATTATCTTTTTCTGTTTTATGATGTATGTGAATTTTGTGTTCTGTTCTACAGCATTCCTCATTCAGAAGATTCAAATAAAACAGATGCTTTAGGAATTTGAGCTGTGTCTATGACTTGAAATCTTCCATATCTTTCTTGAGCATTCCTGAACACAGAGGATACCCCTCTGGGGTGTACCCCATTTTGAGAAGCACAAATGTGTGTCTTCTTTTCTTCTCACTGTATATTATTTCTCTAAGAAATTCCATCTTTCAATATCTTGGGTCCATAACCGATTACCTGCCAATGACTAACAAGTTTCCATCTTTAGCCTCGAACATCCCTCTGAACCCCAGATTTATATCTACCTGACTAAAGAACATATTCACGTAGTGTCTCAAATATGGCCAAATTAAGTCATTCCACTTTGCCGGATCAACGTGTTCAAACCAGGACTCATGAACTGCTTCCATCCGAAATCCCTCGACCATCCTTCCTCCAGCCTCTCCTCTCCCAGTGAATGACATCACCCTCCATTAGTTGTGCAAGTCAGAAACCTGCATCTGCAATCTTTGAGGCCTCCTTCATTCCCCGTAATTAATCCATCACCAAGTCCAACCAGTTTAACTTCCTAAGTTTTCTTGAATCTACCTGCTTTTCTCCATCTTTACTACCACTGTCTCAGACCAAGCTACTGTCAGGCCTTTCAAAGATATCAGGGTCTACCCTCACCCTGCTCTAATATGCTCTCCACACTGCGAGCCAGATTACTATTTTAAAAAGCAAATTCAATTATGTCACGTACATGCTTAAAACCCTTGGGTAGCTTCCCATTGCTTTGGGGAAAATGTCACAATTTTCTTACCAGGAACTTTAAAAGCCCCTGTAATCTGTTCTTGGCCTACTTCTCCAGGTGTATTACCCATCAAAGACCACCCCCTCCAACTTGTTCCTGCCACATTGGCGTTCTGTGATTTCCTCCACAGGAAGGACACACTTCCTCACGTTGTCTGTGGCCGCTTGTGAGCTGCAGTGGCAGAACTGAGTGGTTGAGAGAGAGACTGTACGCCCACAAAGAGTGAAATATTTTGTACTTTGCCCTTTATGGAAAAAAGTTTGCCAACCCCTGAACTATAGTATGGTTATTCATACAACCGAATTTTTTCTGGGAACTTACCTTGTGCCTGGTAGTAGGCTAACCACTGAATTATGTCACTGGAAAAGAATGGCTAATGATGGAATGGATGTTTCGACAGACAACTGCCGTCCTCCTTAAACACAGTGAACTTGAAATCAAACTTTTCATATAGACACCTCCTAGATGCTTTTGTCTTCTTACAGTTCCTACTCACGATGCCAGTTATCTCTTAAATCATTTCAAACTCCACACTGCTTCATGAACAGAAATGAAATCTGTCTTTGAATTTCTGGGGGCTTTGAATATCAACTAAGCTGCTAGAGTGGAGGAAGGGAGGAAAAGAAAGAAAAGAAGAAGTGAGGGAGAGAGAATGAGAATTATACAACAGGCGAAATTGGAGACTTGAAGGCCATCTCTAGATCAAAGGGCACACAATTTAGAATTAGACAGTCCTAACCTTATAGGCCTTAGATAAAAAGCTGATTGATAACTTCATTAAAATAAAACAGATTGAATTTAGTCACTAATAATAGCTTTACTTTAGAGAAATCACTTACGGTCTCTGAATCTCAATTTTCTTGTCTGTAAGATGGGAACAATTATAAAAACACATTTAATGATAATGTGTGTACATGCCATGTATGTGTTAGCTATAAATATAGCTCAAAATTCAACAATTATTTACATAAAGTTAGGTATATACATATTATATAAGTATTATAACCATTTATTTCTGACTTATAAGTTCTCCATACATATTTGTTGAATAAATGAATAAATGAAAATTACAGTGTAGTATAGAAAATTTGCATAATTTCGTTCTTTGGATCCTATGCATACCTTTAAGCTCCTGAGAACCTCGAAGGACAGAGAGTGACATACCAACATTTGGTTTTGGATGCTACCAGGTTAATCACTAACTGTTGAGAAAGAAATATGCATGATATATCTTTCTACCTAGGTTTATAAGCTGACATCTCTTATGTGCTTCTACAAAGACACTGACATGATTTTCTGACCTGCAGTTTCATAACCTAGTCTAGGTGAGTTGGGGTGTTTACCACTCTGTAAAAGGAAAAAAATGACCAGGAGTATCTACATGACTGGACAACTCTACAATAGATAGCCAGTCTTAAGGGGATCTGGTTACCATGGGCAGCCCAGAATGGTGGAAATGTCATTGTTCTCTGTAGCAAACAGACCCACTTTTCAGTCCTAGTTCTCCAGCTCTCACAAACGTATGCTGTTGACACTGTCCAGTGTGTATTCCCCTTCTCCCGACAATAGGACCCTTAGCATCCTTGGAGGAAACACTGCCCTGCTATCAACTTCAACAGAAATTGAATCTATCACTGACTACAGAGATGAATATTTGAACATATCTGTCTACTGAGTGGGTCTGAGACTAGGAATCTCCTAATAGCAATGAACACACCCAGAGTTTTTTCGTTAAATATCGTTCTCCGCTACAATGAACTAGGGATCCTTGGAGAAATTGCTGTTTCAGGGTACAGGGGCAGGTAAAGTACAAGAAGAGCCTGAAATACCTGTACCAGAAAGTCTGAAAGTACTCGGAGAATGATGGGAATATGTCAAAAGGAAGTTATCTTGAAAGAGCTCCCATTGACCAAACCAGATGCAATTGGAGCATTAAAATAAATAATGATAGTGATAAATTATAGCCCCTGGGGGGGATAGAACAGCAAACTATGAGTCCAAACATATATAAATAAATACATTTATAACATAAAAAATACATATATAAATGAATACAATTTTGATGAGCAATGGGATATGTACTTATTTTCAAACAATCTCTCTATACAATCATTATTAACAACAAAGAATAATAGAGTAACTTTACAGTGAGAAGCTTGGCAGACATCACCTTAATCCAATGATCAAAGTTAGCATCACCAGTAATGGGATAAATTGGTATCGTGTGCCTCCTGATAAGATGCAATGGGAAAAACACAAATCACTTTTGTGATATGCCTGCCAAAGATGCACAACCCGAAACTAATCATGAGGAAATATCAGACATACCAAAAATGAGGGACACCTACAAAATCACTGGCCTGTAATGTTCAATAGTGTCAACATAATGAAAGTCAAGGAGAGGCAGAAGAATTGTTCCAGACTGAAGGAAACCAAACAGATTTGAAAACCAAAGGCAACACAGGAGTCTGAACTGGATCTTTTGGCTGTAAAGACATTATTGAGACAATTGGCGAAATTTGAATGGAGCCTTGAGGATTAGATGGCAGTAATGTACCATTGTTAACTGTGATTTTGATGGTTATGATTTAGTTATATAGGAGAATGTGCTATGTATAGGAAATGCACATTGAAAAATTCAAGGGTGTTGGGGCTCTGATTGGCAGCTCTCAAATGATTTAAGCCAAATGTCTTTGTTCTGTACTTGCACCTTTGCTGTAAGTTTGTGATGGTTTCAAAATAAAAATACTGATAATACATATGTAGAACATTCTTGGAAGACACGCCAGAAGTGCCATTGTCTGTGGGAGAACTGGTGTCTAACATGGAAGAGAGACTCATTTTCCATTCTTTACTTTTCAAGCTGTTGTGGAATTTTATGTTATGAATTCAAAACTATATTCATTAAACTGGTGTATAGAAATGTTTGAATGGAAATTAAAAAATAAAATTCATGCATGATCATTATAGAAATTTTGAAAATTACAAATATGTTAAAGACTTGACCAGATCCTTCAGTGATAATATTTTGACATTTTTCTTTGCATCATTTTTTTTCTCATGGTTTTACAACATTATGATCCTGTGGTTTCATATTTTTTAGGTATAGATTATTTCCTGGACTGATATTGATTATGTACTTGCTATATGCCCGGGGCCTGTGCTAAGTACTTTTCAAATACTCTCTAATTTAAAGATTTATCAGCAACTTTATGAAAAATGACTATTGCTGTGTACAGATGGGCATCAAGAGACTTAGGAATGAGTAAGCCGACTAAGGTTAGAGTTGGCAACTAGGAACCTGAGACTGAATGCTGCCCTGGCTGGCTTTTTAGCTTTTCCTCCATCTGCAGTGCCTCATGGTCTTTACGTCCATAGCAGCCACATCAGCAGTGAAAGAAGTTAGCCATCTGCATCCTCCCTGGCTCAGCTCTTCATTACCTCTCTTCTGGACTCCTGCAGTGAATGCCTAGCTTTTCTGTTGGCCTCCTACCTATTCTATAATTTCTTGCCAGATTACAATGCCACTACCAATTACTTTCAGGGACTGTCTAGTGGCTGGAGCAGAATTGCTTAGAGGTCATAGAATATTTAGTCCATGAGAGAAGAAAATAAGAATTTCTCTTCCCTAAAGCAATGAGGAGGGGAGCTAAGTATTACATCCAAAAAAGAATGTTGACGATCAAGGATGTTCCAATGGTCATCCATTTGACAAATCACTTGCATGCCAAGGGTACTAGGTATTGTACTGGGGTTACAGCTACAAGTAACAAGGAAGAGGGTGCTGAGATGAAATGTGAGAGGTGAAATGTGCAGCCAGAGAGAGTAAGTGCAAAATGAGCACGAGGAGGAATGAAGAGGGATGGCAAAGCAGAAGGCAGGCTTGACATAGTCTAGAGACAAGGCTAATAGAGGGGAATGAGATCAACAACAGAGAACTATTTTAAAGAATAAAATAAAGAGAGTTAATGTTTATGGAAATTCTAGTACAAGGTCTGGCCCATAGTAAAAACTCAGTAAACAGTGTATCTTATTAATGCTACCTCAATTTTAAAATATCGGAATGTGCAAAAATAATTTTAAATCCTTCCCAGAAGCAGAGACACATCTCTATTCAGACGTGTTTGTGCATAACGTCTTCAAATGCCTTCACATGCAGTGACAATCTCAGAATGCATTCCAAAATATTACTAGGTTTTTTGGAGAAGTCAATAAATAACTACTCTTTCCTACTTCCTTCAAAAATTTGTGGCTCTGCTGATTTTTATTTGGTTTCACTTTTTATGAGGGTTTTCTAGCCCCCAGCTGAAAGTATACCACCAGGGGTTTTACAAAGCAGCTTGAATTTTCCAAACTAGACATAGTCTGAGATTGTTCTCAGCGACTTTTGTTCTCTTTCTTTCCTCTTTCCTGCTCGTTAATGCTTTTGTGCTAATGTGAGAAATTATCCCTCTGTTACCCATGGTGCTATCCATTACACCCTGAAATTTAGATTGACTAGCTACCTAAACTCAAATAGCAAAGCAAACTTGAAATCAAATTACATACTTAGGCAGACCCTCCCCTCCTCCACTGCCCTACGCTACTAGCAACTGCCCCTTCAGGTGAGCCTACGTAAATGAAAAGCAATATTCACTGAATAAACACAAATTGACAGCTTATTGTACACCATATGCTGGATTGGGAACTTATTGTACTATAATCAGATGTGATGTTATAATTCCATAGACCCACCTCAGAGAAATGTTCCCAGATCATGTTTGAACAGTGAGAAACAAATCACATCGTAAAGCCCTTCAAAGTAAGGAAACGCAGCCTTCCCAGAATACTCTAAGATAGACTCCAGGCAAACCCATTGGATGTAAATTTGAAATGCCAAATTTAAGGATTGATTTGAGAGACCACTGCCTGGTGATTTTCTATCTTTCATTATTCATTGTTCCTCATACATACTCTGCTTTGTTTCATATCTGTGCCCTGCTCGTGGTCTTCTCTCTACTTACTCTACTCGGAATGCATCTCAGCTACCTTGTCCACCAGACCTCTTTCTTGTTATGCTTCCTCCACCCCAAGTGGAAATAATCCACACAGCTTAGTGGCTGGAATTAGACTGACTTGGATTCGAAGTCTGGCTTTGCCACTTCCTGGCTGTGTGACAGGGGGCTCCATAGTAGGCAGTCAAAGACTGTTTGATAAAAGGCTACTAAGAGTCAAGTTAAAAAGAAAATGTTGACATTTTCCCCTTCCTTTTCTTTTTTTCCTTTGCTTGAGGAAGGTTAGCCCTGAGCTAACATCTGTGCTGTGTATGTGGGTTGCTGCCACAGCATGGCTGATGGGTAGTGTAGGTCCAAACCCAGGATCCGACCCTGGAAAGCCAGATCACCAAAATGGAGTGTGCTGAACTTAAACACTACACCATGGGGCTGTCCTCCCCTCTATTTTTTAAATAGGGAAACAGATCTTGCTAATTAATGACTTCCTCCAGGCCATACAGTGAGTGAAGGCTCATTCTTTAGCTCATCATTGAGGATTCCTGGGAGCTTCATTTCAATCCTCTGTTTGTTTTCCTACCAGGACATTTGTACCTCACTGTTAATTCCATTTGAATCCTAAGTAGAATGGGATTTCAGCAATGAAGAAAAGGATTTGTGGGTATTTAGACCTCTCCTGGGAATGCAGATTGAGGGTAAATGTCTCGGCCATTGAAAGGAAATTTAGGTACTGAGCATAAAAAGACGTTACAAATCTGACTCATCCTCACTGAGGTTTCTATCCAAGATATTTAGCTCACTACTTCCTCTTGATTAAGTGCATGACTTCTAGATGTCAGCACCCACCATTTTCTCTCTTACAACCTGCTTCAATACTATTTGAATATAAACTATGGTAGTTTCTGGGACCACAGAGAAAAAGAAGATGAGTTACTGCTTTCCAGGAGCTCACAGCCTCTAGGGGAGACTGCCAGATAAACAAAGAAATGCAATCCAGCATAAGTGCTATAACAGAGAACTCCTCAAGAACAGCACTGGCACCACAGGTGGAAGGATGCCATGTGACCTAGCGGTCTGCAGGGGTGTCACTGCAGAAAGACCTCTTGTTTTTTTTCTTTTTATTAATATTATTATTTTATGTGTGTGCGAGGAAGATTCATCCTGAGCTAACATCCATTGCCAATCCTTCTCTTTATTTTGCTTGAGGAAGATTAGCCCTGAGTTAACATCTGTGCCAGTCGTCCTCTGCTTTGTATGTGAGATGCGTCCACAGCGTAGCTGATGAGTGGAGTAGGTCCGCATCCAGGATCCCAACTCGCAAACTCCAAGCCACTAAAGTGGAGCATGTGGAACTTTAACCACTCAGCTTTTGGGGTGGTCCCAACCTCGTCCTGTTTTTGAGGTGCTCCAGACTATTTTAAAGCAGGTGGAAAAGCAGAAGACTGTGCAGGAGTGGTACATTCTAGGGACCGCTCTCTGACAGGGCCTGGGCCAGGGCTGTGGAGTTTCCATTGGCTGGGGAACTGGCCAGCTTCAGTTTTTCCAGGTATTCAGCATGCACACGCTTGTGGCACTGGAGAACTTTGATCACATCTTTGATTTTGAAGCACTTTTTCTTCCTCCCAATGCTAACTGAAATGGGTGTTGAAAGATAGGAATTCTCTCGGGAAGTTAAAGCAGGTTGAATAATGTCTCCCAAGAAGATATGTCTGCCCCCCAAACCCTGGAACGTGTGAATGTGATGTAATTTGAAAAAAGAGTCTTTGCAGGAATAATTAAGTTAAGGATCTTGAGACAAGGTCATCCTGGGCTATCTAGGTGGGACCTAAATCCAATGACAAGTAACCTTATAAGAAACAGAAGAGAAGACACAGACACAAAGAAGAAGGCCATGCAAAGATGGAGGAAGACCTTAGGGTTAGGCAGCCATAAGCCAAGGAACACATGGAGCCACCAAAAGCTGGAAAAAGCAGACAGGATTTTCCCTTAGAGCTTTCAGAAGGAATATTGCCCTGCTGACACTTAACTTCGAACTTCTAGAGGCCACAACTATGACAAACTAAATTTCTGTCATTGTAAGCCACCCAGTTTGTGGTAACTTATTACAGCAACCCTAGGAAACTAATGCAGAGATGAAGTTGAAAGTGGCATTTGAAGCAGTTGAAACATGTGAAGTCACTGAGACATGATAGAGTAGCGCTTGATCAGAAAATCTTAGGCAGTTTCCTAGGGTTCAAGCTTGAATAGAAGGGTGAACAAGAATGAAACAAAATGAATCATGGAAGGGCACAAGTACTTCAATAAGCATGTTGAGTTTCATCCAGTAGGTCACGGGAACTAGGGAGTAACACTGATCTAAAGTGCTTCTTAGAAAGATTATTATGGTGGTCATACAGAGAATGAATTGGAGAGAGAAACACAGGGGAATGATCACCAGTGGGAACTTGTAGTCATCAAGGTAACAAATGATGAAGACCTGAGTCAAAACGATCACAACAAGAATGGAAAAGAAGGCACAGAGATGAAAAATATTTAGTAGGTTTAATCCATAGGATTTGCTGACTGATTGGATGTAGGTGGTGAAATAGAGGGGGAGAGTCAAGTTCTCAAGCTCAAATTGAGTGACTGCGTAGATGACAGAGATTTTCACCAGGATGGGAAATGCAGAAGAGTAGATGAAGAAGGATAATTTGTTCAAGCACAGACATATTTGACATTAAGATATTCCAGGTAACATCCAGGTGAAGATGTCAAGTAGGCAGTTGATGTAAGAACCCGGATCTGAAAAGAGAAGTCCAAGCTGGAGATAAGTAGTTGCGAATCATTAAACTATACAAGATAGTGGAAAACATGGGAGAAGATATGATTGTCAAGGAAGACGTAAAACAGAAGGCCAAGGATGGAACCCCTCGGAATGCAAACGTTTTTTCAGAAACTTCTGTGATTTTATGGGATAATGGTTTCTACTTCTTTTACATAAAAATGGTTTATTTTCCAGGAAATGTGAAATCTTAAAAAATTTTCTTCATTCTCAGGCTCCAAAATTCTTATTTTGTAATAAGAGCCGATGAGAAAATAGAACTGAATATATAAAAATTATCATTAAAAAATTTATTTTATAGATCAAGACACATAACTTCATATTTTGGTCCTTCCATCTGCTCTATTTTCCTATATTCTGAGCTCAGTAACTGACACTGTCATCCAGCCAGTTACTCAAGTCAGACAATTGGAAGTCAAAATGGACATCTCCCTCTTTCTGTGTGTTACCTCCAACTAATCACCGACTTCAATCTATTTCTCTTGAATCTCTCCACTTCTCCTCATGCCACCGACTTAATCCAAGCCACCTTGTTCCTTTGCCAATAGCTTCCTAACTTCAGTCTACAGTCTCTTTAGTCTCCCTCCAGTCTATTCTCCACACTGTAGTTAAAATGATATTAAAAAAACAATCTAAATCTGACATTGTTAAAATGTAACTCCTTCCTTTAAAGCACTTTCATGGATTTCCAACATTCTTAAGAATAAAGGTAAATATTTATACAGCTTCCAACAGCTCCCTGTAGTCTGACATCAGACAATCTCTCCACCTTCGCTGGGTGCATCTCCTCTTCCATCTCTAGACGCCAGCTATTCCGGGCACCTTCTCAATGCCACATTCCTTCCCCACTCTAGGGTATGGCTGTGCTTCATCTGGTAAAAGTCTTTTAACCTTCAAGACTCAGCCTAAATAGTACCCTTCCTTGGGGAGACTCTCCTGATCTTATCACTTCTCATTGTATACTATCAAACACTCAATCTCTCTCTATTATAGAAATGAAGACCCTTTAATTTAATGAATTAAATTATGTAACGATTTACTCTGTCTTTGCATCCCCAGAAATACTCCATGAGGGAAGAAATAAAAAGGGAAGGAAGAAATAAAAAGAAGAAGTTGTTATAAGAAGAGAAAGAAGATGCTACTTGGGCACTTTTTGGCCTTGAAGTCTCTCAGGTATAGGGTTCCAAAGAAATATTTAAAAAGTAGAAGCTATGCATTGTGTTTTTCATGGGTTTGTTTGAGCTATTATTAAGGGAAATTGGAACTTCAGAATTAAAACTAAATTATTTGGTCACTAGGATGATGATCCAGGCCTCACACAGAAGTGCCCCTGCCCTCACCACATTCATTATCCTTTTGGTCTCTCAGCCCTTTCTCTAAGAGTTTCATAGGAGATTACTCTGGAAGATGTGGAAGAAGAGGCCCTGAACTAAGTGTTCAGCCCTAGCTTCTTATCCTGCCTCTGTCATCTATAAATCACTAACATCATTTCATTAGGCATTTATTGAAGACCAACTTTGTACCAGGATCTCTTTGGGGTATTAGGTTTTCAGAGTCAAGGTCTCTGCCCTCAAAGAGCTCATAGTGTGAGAAAGACATGCAAGAATTAAATGTTCATGAGGTATAAGTAGTTTCCATGAGGAGGTGGCTCGTTTCTGCATGTCTCTCATTGCTGTTGCACTGGGCCTCTTCGTCTGTTCACACTTTACGAGCAGCTGGCAGAGGAGGAAAAGGACCAAGTTTGGTTCAGTGATGGGTTGGCTTGGTATGTGGTTTGAAGCTGAAAATGGACAGCTACTGAACTGAAGACACATGAGGGGCCCCCTGAAAACAGTGAGGAGGTTCATTTTCCCAGCGAGCAGAGCTTTGATTAGTGTACCTGATGATCTACTTTGTGTTGGAAGAAAGGTGGCTGAGGTAAGGAAATATATGGACACATGAGAGGCAAATGGTGAGGTTGATCAGAGGTCCAAAGGAGAAAGAGTGGAATATCAGAAACCAAGTGGTCTGGAAAAGAGGCATGAGGATGGGTCCTATGCCAGGGGCCAGGACATGGGGCCATCTTTTAATTGCAGGTTAATGCCCATGAGGGCATTCACCATGGAAGTAGCTCTTAATAACCAAGCAGCCAGAATGACTCGGCCAATTGACATTGGACAAAAGAAAATGGGAATGTATTTAGTCTCTAGACTCCGCTAGATAAGCAAGTTGTTTCACTGGACTCCTTATAGTGCCTTATATCTACGTTCCGTCTAGGTCCTGCTCCCATTCATTTTTCACTCCAGGGAGGAGAGATCAAGAAACTCGAGCCCTTATATTTAGAGCATATTGGGATTTTATAAAAATAACGATGCAAGTTTTGAAGCCAGGCAGGCCTTCGTTCCTTTATTTACAAGCTAAATAGACTTGAACACATTGGCTAACCTCTCTGAAACTTAAATAGAGATGATAATGCCTGTTTGTAAGTAGTTATAAGGACTAAATGAAATAATGTTTAAAAAGGCTTAGTGCATCGCCTTTCACGTGATTAATCCTGACTATGAGCTAGTGATGTCCCCCGTGGTCAGAACTCTGCAGCCAGACCTCTCTCACCCTTGTTATCCATCTAGACCTCTCTCTCTGACCTTTGACCAGACTCCCAGATACCTTTTAAAAGTGATTTTACACCCAAAATAGCAAAGAGACTTTCTCTTGCTTCCAATCCTCTGGTAACCACTATTGGAAGTGCTATGTTGAGATACGTTCTAGGGGATGCACCCACTAGCCTGCATCCCCCAACTCTGATTTCCTCTTCGTTTTAGTCTATGGCTCCCCAAAGCACCTCTAAGTTTCCCCAGAGTAATGGCAGTTTGAAATCTACTGGCCTAGAGCAATTGTTGTAAGCATGTAACAAAGAAGACCTACTTAATGAAAGGTCTAAAAGATATATATCATTTAACTAAGCAATTAAACACATTATCCAAGACTGTGACACCTGGGTTCCTGGGGACTACAGCAGCGAACCTAATAACATCATTTCAATTATGCACCCAAAGTCAGCCCCCAGATGTGGATTAATAAAGAATTGCTAATGCAAAAAAGACAGCAGCTCAATATGTACAGGGAGAGAATTATAACAGCAGAATATCATATCTTGGCCAACAAACTATACATTCTGCAAATTAATAAAACTAACAATAACATTGTTAGACCTGTCGCCACAACACTGAGTTATTTTAAGAACCCATAAGGTAGGTGAACAAACAAAAGAATGAAAGTGGACCAAAAATAGGGAGAGGGGTGTGAACAGGATTCTAGTTTTAACTTTGCTGTTAACTGGTGATGTTAAATGAAAATATTCTCAGTGGTAAAAAACAAAATACAAAAACTACCGTCTCGGGGCTGGCCCCGTGGCCGAGTGGCCGAGTGGTTAAGTTCGCGCGCTCCGCTGCAAGCGGCCCAGTGTTTCGTTGGTTCGAATCCTGGGCGCGGACATGGCACTGCTCATCAAACCACGCTGAGGCGGCATCCCACATGCCACAACTAGAAGGACCCACAACGAAGAATATACAACTATGTACTGCGGGGCTTTGGGGAGAAAAAGGAAAAAATAAAATCTTTAAAAAAAAAAAAAACACTACCGTCTCATATGACTATTTCTTCCAGTGGACCTTGGACAAAAGAACCTCTTTTCTAAGTTTCTATCTTATTTTCAAGACTGGGGAAAAGAAAGAGAAGCTTGTGAATTAAGGAGAGTGTTCCTTTCTAAATGATATTGCGAACACCACAGTTCTCTAATTTGGTAAAAGAATTTATTTAAGCAAATGTAGAAACCACAAAAAAATCAAAACAAAGCCACTGAGCAGTTGGCAAGTGGAGCAGATTTCACATAAACTGTGAATCAACAAATACGATGACCTATCTATTATTTGGGCCCAGAACTGTACTATCTACTAAGGGGATTGTAAAAGAGTGTTTGCTAAATTAATTGAGCATTTATTCTCAATCAGTCCTCACAACAACCCTAGAAGGTAGATACTTGAGATGAGTGAGCTTAGTTTTAAGGACATTTAACCATCCACTAGAATGCTTGGCTGCAAATAACAGAAACCTCTATTCAAACTTGATCAACAATGAAATGCATTATTGCCTGCAACTATGAGTACAGTGTGAGGCAGTCTCTAGATGTCATACTATTACCTCAGAAAAGCCTGCCCCTTTCCCCAAATAACTATGAATATTCCTCCCCTTCCTTACCTAGACCCCTTATAACAGCTGCTTAATCACCCTAGGAGCTGAGAAGTTGATTTGCAAACATGGTTCCCACTTCTCCATTCTTTGGCCATTGAATAAAAGCTTGTGCTGTTGAACACTCAGCTTCGGTTTCATTTCAAATCCGTGACACCGAACAGAAAAGAACCCTCCAAGGAGGAGACAGATTGTGGGTATGAGGCCCCCCCATGGGCTTTTCCTCAGAGCTCCTCCAAGAGTGGGTCAGAATCCCAGGGGAGTGAGGTGAAATTGGTGACAATACGAGGACCTAAATTCTCTCTGTTGTCAGTGTCACCTCCATCCTGTAACTCTACCACCCGGTGTTCACACAAGATGGGTCACAGTGACAATCTGTCCAGCATGAGAAAGAACCCTCCTCCTCCTTGGTATAGACTGTCTGTTCTTCCCCTTAGGCTGATTGGACAACTTGGGTCATCTGATAACTCATGAACTAACAACCGTTGCTAAGGGATGTCATGTGCTGGAATGCTACAGCCAGAAGAGACCATTCCTAGAGCTGGGAATGGCACCACTTTCCTCTGAATCATGAAAGTGAGAGGTGCATATTTCAACAAAAATAGGGTGCTTATAAGAGGTCAGAAGGGAGAATGGACTGGATAGGTAACTGGTGGGTCCACTACATTCGCCCAAAGTCAACTGCTTGGCAAGTGGCAGAGCCAGCAATGAATTAGTTAGATATCCTATAGAACTGTGAATCAATTTCTGCAACTTAGAAAACTACATCAGTAGGCAGTTCTTGTTACAATCCAACAAGTCAGTTTGGCATCTAGACCTCCAGAGATGCATGCTGACCATATTTACCCAACAAAAAAGTCAGGTCACTTGGTCTAAAAAACAGTGAATTTATCAAAACAACTGAATACAACATTTGAAATCCAGAAAGTCATAGAATAGCCAAGGCATATGAATGCCATGTCAGTAGAAGCCATTTGCTTTGAAAGAGAGTCAACTGTGTTATAAATATATAATAATGATATCTGTAAAATAATAAATATTCATGTGCCATTTAGCCCATCTTATTATTGATATTTGTTCACGGTAAAGCAACACTGTCGTATTTAAAAACTGCAAAAGGTATAGAAAGCCTTTAGGCAATTATAATTTTTTTAATGACTAGTCGTAAGCAAAACACTTCAGCCTGATAAACCTGCTCTAATTTCTTCTGGCTGCTACTGATAATGGTCTGTAAATAATGCTGCCCCAGTGTCTGGTGTCTCTAAAATATTTAACACTGGAACACAGATGCACTGGCCTCTTTTGAGTTGAAACCTAGGTCCCAAAATATTCCCTCCTCATCTAGGGTTATACCAGTGCCACGGAAATAAATATCCTCCTTTCACAAAGGGTTTTTGTCCTGTGAGAGGAAAAGATGGATGGTGGCAGCCTAGGAGAGCAAGTCTGCTGAGAGGACTAGTTCCAGTTGGCTATACAGAAGGAAATAAGCCAGGTAATTCAGCTTTTGGACCATCTCCCAATCTCTCTCTCTGCCTGATGTCATTACCATTTTCCTGGCACTCCCAGCTGGGCCAATAAGACCATTAGGGTCCTCTCCACTCCTGGGTAAACAGAATTCCATCCCACTCTCCTCCTCTGAGTAGACATTCAGTAAGTCTTTGGTGAGTGAAAGATCTTAGTATAGACTTTTTAACTGAACTGAAATGTCAAAATGAGATACTTAGAAATAGGGAGTGATCAGGCTTATAGCTGCCTTTAGTATTTCTCCAATATTCCCTTTCCTTTTCATTCCTCTTGCCCCATTCTTGGCTAGCTCTTATCACCCTCATCTGAAGTGGTTGAAACTCTTGCCCTTTCCATCTCAAATTCAATTGCAAAATTAATTTTGTAAACATCTCTTTGCTTATTACCTCCCGATTCAAACCCTTTATTGTATTCCCATTGTCTGTAGAATACATTCTCAATCAGCGGTCAGCAAACTTTCTCCATAAAGGGTCATATAATAAATGTTCTTGGCTTTGGGGGCCAGATGATCTCTGTTGTAACTTCTCAGATACACCCTCTACCATCATAGTGCAGAAGCAGCCACAGATAATATGTAAACAAACGGGCTGCACCATGTTCAAATAAAATTTTATTTATGAACACTGAAATCTGAATTTGGTAAAATGCTTATATTACTCTTCTTTTGATGTTTTTCCCAACCATTTAAAACTGTGAAAACCATTCTCAGGTCAGGGGCCATATTAAAACAGGTAAGAGACTGGATTTAACCTGTGGGTTGTGATTTCCTGACTCTGAGGTCTGAAGCTCTTTAATCGAACATCCAAATGAATTCTCATTCATGATCCAGCCATCTCATCAGCATTAGCTTTTACTGCTCCCAATTCACCATTCTCCACTCCTGCTAAATTGATCAGCACTTTGTTCTCTGAATGTGTCCTGTGCCCTTCCTTGTCAGCTCTTTGGACAATGTCACTCCTTCCATCCAGCTTCCAAGACTCAGATAAAGTGTCACTTCTTTCATGAAACTTTTCCTAATGATCTTAACTTGAAATAAACTCTTTATCTTCATAATAGCAGTTTCTGCCTAGTTCTGTGTAAGCGATCTGCATACATTACGCCCTTTGACCCTGAGACAATGAGATAGGTGTTGTTGAGACAATTTTACAAAGAGAAAATTGAGATTCAGTATGACGATGTACCCAATGTCATAATATATGTCCAAGGCAGGATCCTAATCCAGTTATTTTGGACCTCAAATTCCATGAACTGCCTTTTAAGCTCCAAGTAGACCACACGCACCAGCATTTTATTTCTTTTGTGATGCTGATTTCGTTTCCACCCACTCTTAGAGCTATTTGTGCGCATTTCTTCATCTCCTTTTCTAAACTCTGGAATTCATGAAGGCACAGTCCATGACTTATTCATATTTGTATCCTCAGAGGGATTTGCATACAATAGGTGCTTAATACGTCTTTGCTGAGAGAATGAGCACCTTTCAATAAATACTTGTAGCAATGAATTGCTATTATTAACTTTTGGATTTGATTTCCTGTAATCGCTACCCTTGATGGCAGAGAATAAGCTTGACTTATTATTTTCTTTCCAGAAAGTAAACCCAGAGATTAACAGGAAATCAAAACTGGTTTCCAACAGTATGTGTGGAAAGATTTCATTTGTGCTCAAGTAAAAACTGGACAGATAAAAATATAAAACACACTTGGCCATTTGTTTTGGATTTTAGCACTTTCTTTCAGAAAAAAAAAAAAAAGCCCAGAACTGTTGGTGTGTTAATGAGTTCCATTAGCATGTGAGCGCTCAGGTTGACCTGACATTACACGGGCTTCAATAGTGCCTTCAACATGAACAATCACTGCCACTGTTGGTCAGTGGGCACAGAACCTACTCCCTTGTTTATGACCGGGTCATCTCTATCTCTATTGGACACTTGAGTCATTTGGAATGAAACTTTTGTCTGGCCACGGTGTTTGGCAACAATGACAGACAGAGCAATCAACAACCGCCAGCCATCCCACTCTCAATTCAACTTGCCAAATCTAAAAGCTGACTACTTCTTGTGTCTTCTGAGGTTAAGTCTGATAAATCTTTTCCTCCTTTGGATGTGATTCCTGCTGGGTGATTAAGTAAAGAACTTAATGCATTGAGGAGCAGCATGGCATAATGGCGCAGCGTCTTGGGTTTTGGATTCAAGAACTACAATTCACTCACTTGTGTCGCTTTCCATGTTTCACATGATGCATCTGACTTTTGTTTTCATTGTTTGTAAAATGGAGAAAAATAATATCCTCTTCGTAGAATTTTAAATAAAGGAGACAGCATTTACACCATGCCTAGCACAGTGTCTGTCACATGTAGGTACTCAGTTACTTCAATCACTGTTACTTTCTTCTTCTTTCTATCTTGTAGTATTATTTTTGGAAGCAAGAACTAATGTGAGTTCATAAGTTAGTTGTATAACAACAAGTTTTGTTGTTTCATATTGCTTAATGACTGTCTCAGGAACATAAGTGAAATTTGACTGTATTTAATCACGAATTATGGCACAAATAGAAGCTATTTTAAATGAGTAGTAAGACTAAAAGCTAAGACCTCAGTTTTAAAATCAATGTTTTGAAAGTGAGGAATAAGTCGTGCTGTAGGTGGACTGAAAGTCTATGACTTACAAACCCAAGCAGTAGAGATGGAGATTGAAGGAGAGGACCACTGCATGCACGGCCATCCTGTGGCTCAACCACCCAGATGTCGTGCTAAAAAGCAACCAGTTGTTTTCAGCTAACCATGTCCTAGTGAGGAGTGTGGGAATCTATTCCCTAGAAAGATTTTCTTCTGCCGTAACCTCCTGTCTCCTTTCCCCTTCAGGATAAATCACCCAAGCCATACAATCCTCTTGTTCCTCTTCATCTTTCACGTCTAGTCAGAGCTAAGTTAATATCATCCCAGGTCCTTTTTTAAATTCCCAAATCCTCTCTTCTCTTCTTCATAATATATTCAATTACTTCAAGAACCTTTATCTTTTTTCCCAGCTTGTTGCTTTTTTGAACATCCAAGCAATCCTAGCTTCTTGAGCTTTCTATAAAAGTAGGTCTATCAAATAAGAAGGAATCTCTACGTTGTGGAGTAAAAGAAATATAATTTCTAACCACCTTTAACATCTAAAACTCATAAATACACCCAGGACTCCCCTTCAGAAATCCCATTCTCTGCATTTTTCCAAGTTCATTATTTAAATAAATGAATTCAATTATTCAAATAAATGAAACTATATTTCTTTATCAAGACTTACATATTTTGCGATTATTTAGTTGGTAGATAATTTACTGATTTTTAAATACTTTTAGTCTTTGCTGCTACAGTATTTCTGTTATATTGTGTTTAGGCAGGCTTATGTCCTAAATTGGATACCTAATCACAATTCACAATAATATTTATACAGGTACCGATGATAAATTTCAAATGGCCCTGTCACAGTTACATCTTTGGGACATGCTTAATTTGCATGATAGTTTCTACTAGGATATAAACTATTATAGATTTTAGAAAATTCATAACTCACTTGATTGTCACAAATCATATAATTTGTCGTTTTACTTATTTCTTGGAAAATGTTTGTGATTGTTATCATATACTTAAACTCCTGGAATTTTTAACTTCTTGAAATCCTCAGTGAGCATGAAGAACATACCTCCACTGGCATTAACCAATGTGGCTGTTGATAATTAACAGGTTTTTTTGATAGATATGAGTGGCTTCCATGGTTGGTGTTTGGTGAGTGTGATAAGACTCTTCCTTGGTAGTTTTTCTACTATGTTCCCACAAAAGCTAGTCTCTGAGAAAATTTGATCAGGTTTTCAGATGGTTATTAGCAAAGCGATAACAAAACAGTCATTTAACAAATTGTGCAAACTTGATAATATCTCCACTCTCTGTTCTTTTATATATTCTGACACGTGCATTTGATGAAAAGTTTTCTTGAGATAGGCTTACAATAGTCTAGGAGCAGGATTCAGTTACCCTCCAGTAGGGGTGAGGTGACAGAATCCTGCGTAAGGAGCTACACACAGACCTGGATGGAATCCCAAGGCCAAGGCTTTATCCTGAATTGGAGTAATTATCTCCATAGATTTTGATGGCATGTTCATGCAATCTGGCCAATCTATGTATCTTGGACCCAGTCATTTCACCAATTTAAAAATCATGTCTAACATCCATTGTACTAGTTAACAAACTCTCTGGTGTTGATCATTGATAAAGAAAATTGAATCCTTCTAATAGAACTGCTAATCTGTGGGCTTCCGATTAGTCTTTCAAGGGCTGACTAATTTAGAGTTTGTATTGACAATTAAGGTGTTTAAATGTTAAACTAATTAGAATGAGATTAAAACATGCTTGCATATGTGCATGTGCACTCGCGCACACACACACAACAAAAATAAATTACAGATAATGTAAAACACTTGAAAATTCAAAAATCGGAAACATTAAGTGTCTATAGATTCTTGTCTTTGGACACAACAGGTCTTATGCAGATTCACGTGTGAGAGATGGGAGTGAGGTGGATACAGTAAACATGGTATGTGAGCCACGCCCTGGAAAGCTAACAAGACTTTGTTGTCATTTTGTAGTAGGGAAATGCTCAAGGTTTTAAATTGGAAGAAACTTAAAAATGCTTAAGACAGTATCTCCAGGAGGCCTGAAAGAAGGCGCCAGGGATTTGGAGCCATAGCAAGTATAAGAAAAGAAGACTTGATTTAAGTGATCTGAAACCAAGGAAGAAATATGATTAAATGACCTATTTTCCTGACATGTGATATCCTTTTAAAAATGCGTGTGTCCTGTCCATTAAGAAGATCAAATATGTAAAACAATGACTATAGAGAACACACAATCCAGCTTGATGTGTTTGTTTTTATTTTGCCAGTAGAATTTATACTTCTAGTTTTCAAGATGTCAATTCAAGATGGGGTCACGCAACTGAGGTAAAATGCCACCACGATGAGTAGTGTCTAGGTTAGGATCACATGACCCTAAAGATTAGGTTTAGGATGGTGTGATTTATTTGAAATACAGCAGAGCTTAATATTTTAATTATTAAAAACTATTTGATTAGTAAAATTATTTAATCGTTAATCATTATTTAATAATTAACATGCATTAAAGTAAATTATAAATATTTAATCATTGCTAATTATTTCAAAATCCAACCAATAAAGCAATTAGGTTAGCAGCACAATCTGAGATCCAGACAGGAAGAGCATTGCTCTTTTAAAATATGTTGCTAGCTGCCCTTCATCTAATTATAAACTAGACCCTTTGAGTGCTTCAAAAGAACAAAACACATTTAATTACCAGTCAATTCTCAAATACCCTACAATACCACTGCCAAGTGTTGTCCAGCCTAAGCTTCAATGCCTCCAATGGTAGTGTTCTCACTTCATCCCAAGGCCTTCACTTCAATCTTTGAAGAGCTCTAGCTGTCGTAGAGTCCATTCTTATGTGCTTTCTTTCAAGAAATATGTACCGAGGATCTCCTACTGTCAGGTACTATCATTGGCTCTGGGACCCAGTATTAAACAAATTACACAAATATCTTTGTCCTCATGGGACTTCCACTCTAGTTGGGGAAGACAAACAATAAAGAGAGGTATGTGGAATATCTAGTCAAGGTTGGAAGAGATGTGATCTACAGAGAGAAATCATACAGGGTAGGGCAATAGGGAGACCTATGGTGTTGAGTAAGTTCTTAAAGAAGGTAAATAAGTAAGCAGGTAACTGGGGACAGGGCAAAACAGGCCCAAAGAACAGTGGATACAAAAATCCTAAGGAGGAAATGTTTCTGGAGTATTTAAGGAACAGCTGGATGCCCTTGTGGCCAGGGCAGTAAGTAAGGAGAGAACACTGTGAAAGCCACAAAGACAACAAGGTGGGATGGGGACAAAGCAGGGAAGGAGGACACTGGTAAGATCGGTCTCCCAGAAGCCGCTGTATGTGAGGAGTAGAAGTGGGGCCCAGACCAAGAAGCCTTCAAATGACAGACTTTCGAATAATGACTGTGCCCTCGTGTGTCCAGAATCTTTTCTTCCTCAGGTTCCACAGATTTCCCTAGTTCATTCCCTTGCTTTTCCTGTCACCTGGTTTTGTACCCCTTCACCATCCTTTCAATCCATTGATTCATCTCCTTTGAATGTGTTTCAGATTGTCTGGTCCCTCTTTCTGTATGATACCTGCAAATGAGTAGAACTATTAGTTAACAAAGAGCAGTCTTTATATTTGAGTAGCAATATTCTCCCACACCACCCTTAATTGCCCCCAGGGGAGCATTTATTCTGGATTATAATGACTGCTTATTTACTTGTGCATCTCCCCCGATAGAAGGAGAACTTCCTAGGAGCAATGACTGGATCCTGTCACAATTATAATCCAGAGGTTCACATGTAGTTGAACAGTCGCATGTTTAATTGGTGCTGGTTGGATATTTATAGATGATAAACCTGAGGCATAGAAAGGTTAAGCAACTTGCCCAAGCTCACAGAGCTAGGAAATAGAAGAGCTAGGATCTGATCCAAAGCAAACAGTCTATCTAAACAACCTGTCCTCCTCATTCTACTGTGCCATATCCCATTGGAATTGTTATCTGATTCTCTTGTCTATCTTCCCCACCAGGCTCTGAACTTCCTTGGCCCAACACCTATGTTCTGTCCATTACTGCCCCTCTAATATCTAGCATAGCGTCTGGCAAAATGAGTGCTCAATAGTTGAACAGATGGAAGTTTGAGAAAGTTTGGTTTGGATTTTGCTGTTGTTGAATTAACCTAGCTGAGGCCATCACTGTTGGCTTTTAGGAAAGACTAGATTTCATATTTATTGATCAGCATTACAGTAGATGTGACACATTCAGTATGTCATTCAAGTGGGGCAGAATTATCCCGCAGTCTATATGTGTGTAAACACAAACACACATAGACCACCACCCAGTGCTTTTCTGGGTCCATAAGATCAAGGATACAGGCTCAATTGTCTTACCACCTGGTTTCCTCCAAGGTCATTAGTTCAAGGAGAGAAGATGACCTGGTCCAAACTAAGCCCCAGATAGGATATATATCTCAAAGGACACGTGCTTAATGAAGATGAACAGAGAGTCCACAGAGTGGTAAAGTCATTTTTATTTTTACAGGACAGATCCCATCACTCTACATTAAGCAACAAAGTCAATGTGGCTAAGTGGAAAAAGCTCAAATATTGGAGGCTAAGAGCCAAACCACAACACCTGGCCCTCCACTCACTGCCATGTGAGCTTTGGAAAGTCTTTTTTAACTCATATCTGCTTTGGTTTCCTTGTTTATAAAGCCTTTCCTATCTCTGCTGGTTACTGTGAGAATGCAGTGGAATAATGTGTATGCCATGGATATGTTGAACCTCAAGCCTGCCTCGCAGGATATAATCAGCATGTAATTTTATTTTTGTTTTCCACTACCCTGTTACACTTGTGTTACACCAGGGCCTTGTGTTGGGAGGTCCCCAAGATCACCTCTGCTCTGATGATTTCCTAGCAGGACTCACAGGACCCTCATATAGTTGTACCCGTGGCTCTGATGTATCATGTCAAGAGGAGGCAAAGAAAAATCAGCAGAGGGAAAAGGCACATGGAACAAAGTCTGGGGAAATTAGACACAAGCTTCCATAGTCCTCTCCCAATAAAGTGACACAGGATAAGCTTAATTCCATCAGCAATGAGTTGTGACAACACATGTGAAAGGTTGCCAACCAAGGAAGCTCCTTAGAGACTAGGATTTTTACTAGGGACTTATCCCATGGGTGCCCTTGCCCAGCACGTACCAAAATTCCAGACTCCCAGGGGAAAAGCAGGCATTCAGCATAAAACATATTGTTTGTATAAACAGTTTAGGCCAAGAGGGCTACTCTGATCAGTTGGAGTGATGGGAACCTTCTCGAATTCCAGGTTCCCAGACACCAGCCAAGGGCCAACCGTATGCAGGCTTTGCTAAGGTTAAGCAGTCAGGCCTGCCATGTTAACTCTGAAGGCTAGCTGCCTTCAGTGTGGAAAGTCATGTGCCCTCCTCTTTCTTCCTGTCTTACCTCCTCTATCTAGCTAACTTGAATATGGAGGGACTGGGGAGAGGCAGGAGAGGTAAGGCGAACAGGAAATTTCTTACTTAACTGGTACCATTTCACCTTTGGATCTGACTGGTGTTCAGAGGTGGGCACTGTGTCTTACTGGCATCTCTATGGCTTCTTCGTAGTTTTCCCCTGAGAACATTTAGCAGGACTTCTTGTGATGTGTTGGCCGGAGGTGGTCCCTCAGCCCCCGGTTCTTCAGCAGACCACTCCACACGGACTCTCTGTGGAGCCCCATCATATCTCTGAGTGGCCCTCCTGGGCGGGATTCAAGAGAGCTGCATGTGGTGTCTTTCTGGCTCATGGGAAACACTTGTGCATTTTACCCCTGACCAACTCTGTGAGTGTAGACGGCCCAATGCAGTCACCTCTCCTTGGCTGCAGTTGCCTGGACAGCTGGCCAGCCTGGCTCTTTTAGGTTCCAGTGGAGAGTCAGATACCAGCCCTGCTGTTACTCTGGCTGCAGGGGCTAAACTTCGAGCTCTCTGAGCGGTCCTGTTGAAGCATCTCTTTTCATTTGATGTAAAAAGCAGAACATCCTTTTCCCTCACTTTGGTGACTGGGGGCAGTGGGGTGGGCAGAGGAGGGGGAGGGACTTGTGGCACATCAGCAGCTCTCTCTAGAAATTGCTTTCATAAATACTCAGAGATTTCTATCTCACAACTCACTTTGAAGTCTAAAATCCAGGTGCAAATCTGGATTTTAAGGGGCCTGAAGTTTATATAATTTGGTGTGGTGGGGGGGTTCCTTCTTTAAAAAGAAAACTCTAGGGGTTGACCCGGTGGCTCAGCAGTTAAGTACACACATTCTGCTATAGCGGCCCGGGGTTCACCGGTTCAGATCATCAGTGCAGACATGGCACCGCTTGGCAAGCCATGCTGTGGTAGGCGTCCCACATATAAAGTGGAGGAAGATGGGCACGGATGTTAGCTCAGGGCCAGTCTTCCTCAGCAAAAAGAGGAGGATTGGTAGCAGATGTTAGCTTAGGTGTAATCTTCCTCAAAAAAAAAAAAATCTATAAAACTTTGGATATAAAACTAGGTACTAAATGAGTGTTTATTTTGAATGAGGTAGTAAATCACACACACACAAAATTTTAAAAACCTGATCAATACTACAAACATAAAACTTAGAAAAATAATACTATTATTAATTAACTACCTGACACTCCCCTGTACTTTTTCCTATATTTTTGCTGTAGACCCTTTGATCCCCTCTATACAAGACAGCAATTGTATAATATTTTCAATAGTGTGAGAAGAAAGATAGTCTAGTCTTTCCTCTAGTTTGGTTGTTTGGAATTTAATTTTGTTATTGATAAGTCAGATAATTTTATTTCAAATTCACAATACATTGTTGGTAAAGTCACATACATTTCTAGGATTGTTGTCAGAATTAAGGAAGTTTCTATCAAGTTTCTCCCATACATGAGTTGTAAGATTTGGAAGAAATAGCCATAGACTGGACTCTGGCTCCATCATTTCCAACTTTTCTTTCTACTCCATCCTACGTGCTTCCATGCTGGGATCTGTTGTCCTGGTCCTGCACCTCCGTGTCGTGAGACTGGGTGAGTTGGCACTAAGGGCAGTATTTGTCAAAGTCATGCCCACACCAGAACTATTAGCAATAATTTAAACTCCGACACAAAAGTGACCTTGAGCCACACGATTACATTGCAACCCAAGCTAAATGTACCCACAAATCAACTTCCCATTAGTTTAGTGGTTCTCGAAGGATGGGGGGTTCAATTTTCCCTTCCCAGGGGACTTTGTCACAACCATGGGGGTGGGTGGTGGTGAGGTTTGGGAGTTTCTACTGGCAACTAGTGGGCAGAGGCCAGGGATGCTGCAATCATCCTTCAATGTACAGGACAGCAAAGAATAATCCAGCCCCAAATGTCAAGAGTGCCAAGACTGAGAAGGCTTGCTAGCCAGATCCTGCTAGCTGGATCACCAAAATATGCCCACAGTCACTACAACACCACCAGACACTGGGGGAAGCAGAAAAAGAGAAAACTCAGAGTGGATATAGACCATGGTCCTAAAGCATTGCAGTGAGACTATCTTTCTTTTGCAAACTCTGCAGAAACATATGATCATACCATCACATTGCCAGGACTCTCCCAGGGCCTTGGAAGGGCCCCTGCAATTGCGGGGTCATGAAGTTTCAGCTTCATCTGCTTCAGGATGAATCTTTTCTTCCCACACCCACCAAAACCCAGGCGGCCTTCAGAGTCCCAGTTAGCATCTTGCTATACATTGAACAGGAACCAACATCTTTTGAGTGTTTATTTGAAACACACTAGCATATTATCTCAACTTTGTAAAGTGTAAGGCAGAGGGAGCCCACAAACTGGCCATTGGCAGGCTGGAACCTGGCCTGTGGACAAAATATGTGGGTTCTCACATTCACTCTGAATGAACTGCCAGCATTAAAAGTTACATTTTACATAGAACTCCAGATTTCAGGCTTTGATCGAAAACTCCAGCAGCACTGGGCTCCCACTCCCACCCAACAACGAGGGGAGCTTTTTTGAGCTTAGTGATCACCTGTGATTTGCCAAAGACCCCACCCAGCCAGTAATGTCCACTTCCTGCCTCACCCGCTAGGTATTTGAACGTGCGAGTCTGCCCTCAGCATTCATTCATTGCAAAGGGCTATGGAAATATCCAACAGGCTGCTGATTTTTACACTTTAACTTTCCCTCCTAGCCTCTTCTGAATGCTGGACTAACACTCCCTTATTGATCATGGGTCATTTTTCTTTTCTTGTAGAGTCACAAGATCCATATTTTAATAGAAGCCACATAGCTTATGCAATTTGTCACACCCTGTACTTCCTAGGAAAATGCAAAGTGCTGAAGGGGGAAAAAAAGTGTCCTTTTGGTAGAATGCAGCAGGATAGACCAAAAGGTGGTGGGCCTCGAGGGGGTGACCTGCAATCATCTGCTCCAGAAAAACCATTTCTTGAAGAGGCCAGGGTACAGAACGCCAGATTGATTTTAAAGCCCAAAAGGCCAGTTAAATCTTGTAAAAATTAATGAGCAAAATAAAAGGTAAGGAATAATACTGCAATACAAAAATTGTAATGTGTCCGAAATTAAAATTAGGGTGCATTTCTCATTTGATACAGGAAGATGCCGCCCACCGACATTTAGCAAAAAGTATGGGTGGGCTCCTTTCAAAGCCAGGCTGTCCAGTCCTATCCACAAAACATTAGTGATTCCCAGCCAGGCACCAGGTAACGTGTTAGAGGTCAGGCATCATAAGTGTAGCAGGGTTTGAATATCCTTTGTCCCTGAATCCTGGACTCTGCCCCCTAAGCTTGTTCCTAAACACAGAATTCATTATTTTAATCGGAAGACATTGTGGGGGCCTGGAATTGGCCACCCCAAGATATGTCTCTTTGGCATGATGATTATTTGGGGCTGGTTACTTTGCAGACAGGAAACCAACTGAAGAGTAGAATTTACTTACCCTTTGTAAGAGAAATTTACATTTGTAAGGAAATCTCCATCTGTCAATGTCCCTCCTTCTCTGTACCAGGAAGAATGGAGATGACCTTATCTCTAGAAACTCCTATCAATACAGAATGGAAGGACTTAAATCTGCATAATAATCTTATTCCTGTTTCCGGTAACCTCCTGTAACTGACTCCCCCCACCCCCAACATACTCCTTTGTCTTTAGCTGGATATGATATTTAAGGTGGGGGCATCAGCCATTTTGGTGAGTTGCTCAGCTTGCCTGAGCCTCTCCCATGTACACATGTTATAAAGCTTTGTTTAATTTTCTCCTGCTATTCTGTCTCATGTGAATTTAATTCATTCTCCGGCCAGATGAACCCAGAGAGGGTACAGGAAATGTCTTCCTCCCCTACAACATCAAATCCCACTTTCTTATTTTTCAGTGAAGGAATGGAGACCCTGGGTTACTTGTGGTGGTTAATAGTTGATTTTATTAATAGACTTGGCTGGGCCATGATGCTCAGATATGTGAACAAACATTATTCTGGAAGTTTCTGTGAGGGTGTTTTTAGATGAGATTAAGATTTAAATCTGTGGACTTGGAGAAAGCAGATTGCCCTCCATAATGTGGGTGGGCCTCATCCTATCAATCAAAGGTCTGACCAAACAAAAGGCTGACCTATCCCAAGAAAGAGGGAATTCTGCAGCAGACAATCCTTGGATTTGAATTTCATTGGCTCATCCCTGGTTTCTAGCCTGCTGGCCTACCTTGCAGATTTTGAATTTCCCAGGCTCCATAATTGCTTGAGTCAATTCCTTAAAATAAATCTCTTTGTGTACATACACATATCTTATTGGTTCTGTTTCTCTTAAGTCCTGATTGATACGCTGCCCACGGAGGAGATTTTAGGCTAGGACTTAAGTCCTGGACCTTCCTGTCCAGTGTCCTTTCAACATCAATGGCCTGAGTACACAGGCCACTGAAGACAATTGTTAAACAAATGGTCACTCTCTTAGGGGAGGGATCACTTGTGTGTATTTTTCCACTCCATCAGCATGAATATTTTCCAGATCTCTCACCTTGAGGAAAAAAAGAATGATGGTCAGATTTAGACAAGAATCAAAGAGCAGGAGCAGATACCAGTTCCAGGAAATCAGGGAGCTGAGGAAGGGAGGGCTCTTCCAAGATGATGGAAGATGCCAAGACCATTATGACAGGTGGAGTAAACAACAGGACAGAGCACTGAGGTATAAACTGACAAGAAAGAATTCAAGATAAGAGTCAAATCCTAGGGAGACGGGGAGGGGTATTAAAGCACAGAGCCAGGAATTCAAACCAAACCAATAGAAGCAGGGACAAAGATAAATGATGGGGGGAGATTCAATGATTCACCTAGCAAATATTTACTATGCATTTGCCTTGTGTCAGGCCCTCTTCTAAACACAGAGATGAAATGGCGAGCAAAGGCAACATTACCCTTGCCCTCCAGGAGTCTAGAGCTGGCCTTTAGTGGTTATCTGCCATTGTGGTTCTCAACTGAGTAAAGGAGAGGGCCTACATACCTTGCCATGAGCTTGTTTTTACATCTTCAGGGGAACCAGGAAGAGATGTGTAGTTATATAGTTCTTAAAAAGCATATTCCAAATGATTCTATCCATTCCTACTGGAAAATAATTTTAAAAATCTATTATTTTCATAAGATAAACCACAGAAAGTAAAGCTTGGGAGTTCTTGCAGAAAAGGCAATTTGAGAAATATTTGCCGAGAATATTAACAAACATTTGCAACTTGCTTTTATAAACTGGCAGGGTTGGGGTGAAGTTTGTTGGCTTGCATTAAAGGACCAGAATGGAACAGATACATGTGTATTCACATGAACATATCACTTACACATACTCCACTCCTGTGTTCCCACCTCCCACTCCATGTGCATGCACACACCAACATACACATACACAAGCATGCTATCTGAACAGGCTCTTTTGCCCATTGTTTCATTCAGCAAGGCATGCTGACCACGTGACAGACCCAGTGTTAGGAACTGAGAATGTGGCCCTGCCCTCATGGGGCTTACCATCCACCGGGAGAGAAAAGCAATAAGCAAATGCTTATACTGATCAGTATACATCGCAAGTGGATAGACAGTGAGAAAGGAAATGTACGCAGTAGGGTGAGAGCACCTCTGAGGGAAACCACAGCCCTGGGTGTCAGGAGGAAGGTGCAATCGAATGTCTTGACATCTTTAGGGAAGACTCATGTTCCTCTTTGCAGAGCCATGAAAACATCTTATTATTCTTTTCCATCCCATCTTTTATCTACGTTTCAGACATGAGGTAGCAAGAAGAGGGTGGAGGCCATTAAACTCAGTGTCATGGTGATTGATAGAAGTGCCATAATCTTCTGAAAATGTTACCTGAATATCACTCACACAAGAAGTGTGGCTCTTCCATGGCCCTTTAAGACTTTCATAAATCCTACTTGCAAGAAACGGTGCTGCTAACGCTCACAATACAGAAGTTATTTCCAGCCTTTTGATTGTCACCAGGTGATGTGCCGTCATTACTAATTCAGTTAAATTGCTAGGCTTCAATAAGTCATTGGCCCCAGCAGTTTGAAAAAAACAAAAAAGTATTGGTCCTGGGCCTTGTCCATGAACCCAAAGCCAAATTCTTGACATTTGCTGATGCTTCTTTATGAGATTTCCTTGGGGAACCGATATGTTTGTTAATCCTTCATCTTCTCCCTTTCAGATAAATAAGAAGACAATTAGGTTCATCCTGTAGCTCAGAAGGATTTATTTATCGGCAAGCATTTTTGACCACCTGCTGTGGACCGGGCTCTCAAGCTGCTGATGGCGAGCAGGGAGGCAGAGATGCACATAAATAAAAACAATAAACCAGGGGAAGTGTGAAAACAGAAGCAGAGACTGAACACCAGGGAGAGGAGAGGGTAAGGGATTGCTCCAAAGGGAAGGTATTTTAGCTGCAATGAAAGATGAATAGGAATTTGCTGGGGGAGTAAGGAGGATGGCAGTGGCTTAAGCAGAGGAAACAGCACGTTCAAAGGCACAGAGGTGAGGAACAGCTTAGCCTGATCCCAAGCAGAAGCTATTCAGTATGCTCTGCAAGTACGAGGCATGAGGGGGTCGGGCCTTGGTGAGCAATGAGACGGGTTATGGGGACCTTGTAGCTTTGAATGCCATATTAAGAAGTTTGGGCTTTTCCTGGAGGCAAAAGCAATCTCTGAAGAATTTTAAGCAGAAATTTTGCAATCGGATTTGTGTTTCAGAAACATCACCCTGGTAACTGTACAAAGGATAAACTGGAATGGAGGAAACCAAAGCAGGGAGATACACCAAGGAGGCCACAGTGATATGGGTTTGGGCTCAGAAACGCTGTTTCATCTGGTTCTATTACCCCCAGATCCTGTTGCCTCCACCTCAGTCCCTGTTCCAGGAGCACGCTTTTAGCCTGAAATTGTTGTGTTTATTTCAAACTTCTCGCCTGGGATCCAGCCACAAGTATATCAAAATGAGTGAGGGTTGGGAAGGAGGCTTGCAAAACTTGAGAAAGCAAATATTCCAGATTCTTTTTGGTGCCTCCTCCATACCTGCAGCCCTGGAGAGCATCATGCTTGACCACTGCTGACCCTTGGTTCAGATTCTGAACCTTTGTCAGCTCTTAAATGCTCTTTCCCATAGCACTACAGAAAGTTGTACTTGGAGATTGATGGCACCTAATCCATACACTTCAATCTATAGAGGAAGTAGAGGCCCAGGTAAGTGAAGTGACTTGGCCCAGGTTAGTTAGCACAGCATAATGGCCTATCATGACCAGTTGTGGCATGTTTAAAAACCAAGGTGTTGCCAATAGTGGTAGTTATCTTGTGTTCCGAAACGTGTTCTTGGGTTGGTGAGAGAAGGGGAGAGATAGCTGGGAAGAGAGATCAGGCATAACCAGTACTCAATGGGCAGCAGTACAGTTCGCATCCACAGTATCAGGATACTTGGTGGCAAGTGACAGAAACTGAACTTTAGATATATTTACCTTAAGCACAAAGGCCAAATGATTGGAAACAGCATTTAAATGCACAAAGGGCTGAGCTACAGCTGGTCTCAGGAATAATTGGAGGCACTCAAACATTCCAGGCCACCCTCCAGTCCTCATTTCTGCTTCTCTATACCAAAGTACAGTCAGCTTTAGTCCCTCAAACTAGCTTCAATCTTTTGGCAGAGGTAAAATATAGATGGAGTATGGCGGCTGGAGGCTCTCAGACATCACTCTTATAACTTTGTCCAAAAAGAATGACTGCTTTTCCTCCCTTGGAAAGTCAAAATACCCTCAGAGGAAAAATTTGGTTGGCTTGGTTTACGATACATTCCCCAATCCCGTCAACCAACTGAGGTACTGTCACTAGAGGCCACCACTATAACCATACAGTTGTAGTTGGGAGTGATCCCAGAAAAATAATCCAGAAAGTGAATGCCTTCTACTACAACTGGTTTCATTGATGAGGCAAATGCAAAGAACTGTAGAACTTGATTCTCTTGCAAATATTTTTCCAAGTTTTATCATCGTAAGGATGGCAATGTTTTCTTTGTACAAATATCATCTATTGTATGCTTCTCTTTACGCTTGTATTGATTTCTACTTACTACATACAAAGACTTTTCCCCAAAGGAAACTTTAAACTTAAAGAAAATGGTAGTTTTGAGATGTATTTTCTTACTCCCCCACAGGGCCTAACATTCATTCACTACACGTGGCGAGGATTTGAGCTAATTCCAGTGCTAGGTGTGGTTATGCTAAGATGGCTAAGAAAAGAAGAGCTCACTGAGATGAGGAGAGGGCACATGGACTAGAAGTGATCTGACCAATGGGAACTCACTTATAGTCATCAATCGCATTCTCTCTCTGGAGAATATGCAAGAAAAGGACCGGGGACAATTTTCCAATTTGCAGTGGGACGTGAAGAGCAAGTGAAAGGGCCTGGAACTGGGAGTTACAGAAAATGGCAATGCCGAGTAATGCTGTCATAGAAACAAGAAGAAGCAATGATTCACTCTGCATGGGGATGCAGAGGAAAGCTTTCCAATAGTGATGTGAACAGCTTCTTCAAGGTAACAGAGATTTTCCAGGTAATAGAGAAGAACAGACAGAAATGTCAAAGGGAACCACTGTATGCAAATATATGGCATGTAGAAGTGTGTGACGTGTGTTTGGAAAGACTACTCTCATTGAAAGGAAAATAAACCTACTTTATCTAACCAAAGGTGAAGGAAAGAAGGAAGGGAGGGAGGGAGGCACAGAGGGAGAAGAAAAAGAAAGGAAACGAGAGGAGGAAAGGAAAAAGGCAGCGATTTTGAAAGTGTAGAGTTGACTCCTGAGCACTGAAGGGGCTGGACATGCAGGGGAAATATGGCCAATCTCTCTGCCTCTTGTGGACAAGTGGAAGCACTCATCTCACTTCTCTTTCATGTCATTTCTGCCTTTCTACAGGTGTCTGCTTTGTTCTAGTTTTGCCCCAAAGTATTGTTCCACTTACTCATCAGCTGCACATGGCTTAAAATGACCACTCTCCCCCAGCTCCAGGCCCATTACTCCCTATGACATTTCTCTTCATGTCTCAGGGAATTCTGGGGAAAAAACAAAAAGCAAAAGCAAAAACCGTAAAACAAAAAAGCCCACATTCTTCAAATTCTCTGTTTCATTCTGCAAATTCTCAAAAAAGGCAATCAAATTGTTTGTTGGTCACCCTCTGGTTTGTTTCCCTTAGATCAAGATGCTCTCTTTGTCTGTTTAGTGGAGCCCCTGAAAAAGGTCTGCCCAGTGCCCTTGAAAGTAGAAGGGATAGTAACTGGCGGATGAGTTAAAGACAACACACTTGGTAAAGGATGAGAAGTGTGGAGAGGCACAGAGCACTACCTCACTTGCCCTGTTGTGGCAGTGAGAGGAATCAAACCATAACTGAGCAGCATCAGTACCAGCAGCTATAAGAGGGCGATGGGACTAGCTCTCCACCCAAGCAGCAGTGTTACCATGGACAGTCAAGGACAACATGAGAGAATAAAAGGAGATGCCAGAATCCAAACAGGGGTGATGCCAAAGCTGGAGAGATAAGTACCACCGAATTTAGTCAGGATAGCAATGACAATGTGACTACAGGGTATTTATCCTGGATGATGTCTTTCTCATCTGGGGCTGCATTGAACGTTAGTGGCACATGATCCAGTTACTGCTCCACAATGTTTTTCTGATCCCAGGTGGAAATTCATTATCATAGTCTAAGTGCCATCACTGATCATTCCTACAATTTGTGATGCTCTTCCAAATGAACGTGGCCATGCTCAAATCTAGTCTCATGAAGCAAAATAGTGCCCTCCCTTTCTATGCTGTATGAGCTGGTATTTAATGGGGAAACAGCCAAGGGGGTAAATTTTCTTTTAAAAGATAGAGAAGTAGAACCCGGAATTTTATGCAAGAAAAATAAAATGGTCTTAAGAATGTGTTGTGTTAGGAACTGGAAAGCCCCTAGCAATCAGCTCACCTAAAAGCTACAAAGCTTCAGCTCTTCTCTGTTTCATGTTTCCTAACATTGTTCAAAGCTGGCAGAGAGAGGAAGAGAAGACAGACAAAAAATAAGCATCCTTACTCTGGAACCTACAGCATGTTCCTCTCACTTTTGCTGGAAGCTGGATTTAAAGTAAGGCTTTATTTTGGTTTTTATTTATTAATTTAGGGCCTGAAAGTGTGTTTAATTTTTAAGGCAAAGTTGAGAAGAGAACTGGGAAAGAGAAGAAGGCAAATAAGCCTCTGTTCAGTAGTTTTTCTAAGGCAGGAGCTAGACATCAGCGTTTTTAGATTAGGGGTTGTTAGCAGCATATTATCATTTAACAAGTTTTAATGCAGTGGATTTCTATCTAGTCAAGAGTTAGAACCACCTCGTTCAAGCCAATTGGTTCAATTAGGAGTTTATTTTTGAGTTGTGTATCTTGGCCATACCTAGTTATTTAGAAAGAGCAATGGACTGAGAGACCTAAGGTCTTTGTTGCAATCTAGCCCACCAATAAATAATTGTCTGGCTTTGGCAAGGTCATTTACCATCTGGACTTCAGTTTTCCCATCTGTACCATGAAGGAGTTGGAACAGTTGATCTCAGAGTTCCATTCCAGTCCCGACATCCTGTGATGTGGGAATTTTAGACACTACCCATCCATGCTAGAATCCCTCCAAGCAAAAAAGTGAGTGTTCTCAGTTTCCTTATTCATAAGTAAAAAGACTGAAATACTAGGGCTCTATTAAGAGAGGTCAAAAATCTGAGTGATAAATTTTTTGAAACTATACTAGCTCGGTTACTGATCAAACCTTGTGTTTAAACTTCTCCCCAGTCCAGCAAGAACTGCTGCTCCCACATCCCTCAGCCACGAGCAGGTGCACCCAGGCTTTGAGCTCTGCAGGCTGCAGAAGAAGGAGGAATGCTTACTTTTAAAATCACATTCTCTGCTACATGAAAATATCTTTTAAATGGATCCTTTAAATAGCAACCTCTTTTAGAACATTTAAAAGTAATTCAATTTACTTCTTCAGAAACACATTTACCATACCAAGCAAGGCCCACTTTTATCTCCAACCAGAGTTGTGGATAGTTACCAGTCTAATAGAAGCAGGGATATTTTTATGCTTATAAGGGAAAAGACAGAAGTTCACTGATCAAAAGCATCTTCATTGCCAGCCTATTTATTGAGCACTGAATGCTGGACAGGACCTGGGAAAACAGCGTGAGGAAGATCGGTGTGGCAACTTTCCACATAGAACTTTTAAGTCCAGTGTGTGGATAGATAATCTTTAAAGTAACAGCTCAAAGTAGAATAAGTGCTATAATAGGAGAAGTGCAGGTTTTGTGGGTACTCCAAGTGTGAGCATGCTATGGGAGACTTCCAGGAAGAGGTGACATTTTTAGTAAGACCTGAGGAATCAGAAGGAAATGAGTGAGGGCAAGTAGGAGGGGGAGATTGTTCTAAGGAGAGAAAAGAACAAGCATAAAGACCCAGAGGAAACAGAGAACATGGCATACTGAAGCAGCTCATAGAAACATATGACAGAACATCCAAAAAGTGAGGTTGTTCAAGTAGGTAGGGGCTGTCTCAAGAAGGGCCAAAAGTCTTCCTGAAGATCTCAGTCTGAGCAATCTTGGGCAAGTCACTTAACTTCTCTGATTCATAGGTTCTAATCTGAAACATGAGGGGTTTACAATAGATAATATTTAAGGTCCTTTCCAGCTATGAAATACAATGCCATAGCTAAAGGCAGGGGATATAAAATTGGAGAATAACTTCACCTGAGTTTCAGTGGAGGTGTCGAGAGACCAGGTTAGGTTACACTCATTTGTTTAGTCAATAGTTACTTATTTAATATTTAATATGTTCCAGTTACAAAATTAGGCATCTTTGTTAAATGCCAAAGGGATGGTCATTAAACAAATAATTACAAAAATAATTATAGTCAAATTTTATGAAGGAAAATAAGGTTCTGATAAATACCATAAACCTACCAAAAGCATCATAATACATAATACAACGTTAGGAATAAGACAAAGCTGCTTTCTGTCTCTTCCATTCAACATTGTAATGGAAATCCTAGCCAGTGCAATAAAACAAGAAAAACATAAAAAGTATGATGATCAGAAAAGAAGAAATAAAACTGCTACTTTTTGCAGGCACTAAGATAATCTAAGTATAAATTCTCAGAACATTTCAAACTTTGGCATTAATAAGAAAACTCATAAAAGTTGAAGGAAAAGTTTGATGTAAAAACATCAGTTGTCGGGGCTGGCTCCGTGGCCGAGTGGTTAAGTTCGCTCACTCTGCTGCGGCGGCCCAGGGTTTGGATCCTGGGCGCAGACATGGCATCGCTCATCAGGCCACATTGAGGCAGTGTCCCACATCCCACAACTAGAAGGACATGCAACTAAGATATACAACTGCGTATGGGGGGGGGGTGGGTTGGGGGAGATAAGCAGAAAAAAAAAAAAGATTGGCAACACTTGTTAGCCTAGGTGCCAATATTTAAAAAAAAAAGGAAAACAAACAAACAAACAAAATCAGTTGTGATGTTATACAATTGTTACGTCAGAAATTGAAATTAAAATGTACTTAAAATACCATTTCTAGTATAAGATCTGCAAGAGCTTTAAGAAAAAATTTACAAAACTTTTAACTACACTGAAAAAGATCTAAACAAATTGGTGATGTTCATAAATGGAGGAACTCAATATTATACTAATGTTAATTCTCCCAAAATTAATTTATTGACTAACTATAACTCCAAACACAATCACAAAGAGCTATTTTTTACAAAATATGGCAGGCTGTTTCTAACACTTATTTGTAAAAGGAAAATGCCAAGAACATACAAGGAAAATATGATTTATAAGATATCAAAATACATGATAAATCTACAACAGAACAGTGTGGGCTGTTGCCTATTTATAGATAGAGATGACCAAGAGAACAAACAGAGAGCTCAGAAACAGACCCATGACCATTTGACACTTGAATATGGTAAATGAGTAGGAACAGAAGGGATTATACAATACTCAGTGCCGAGAAAGTGAGCTATCTATTAAAAAAATAAAATTAGATCACTACATCACACCTTACTCGAACAATTAAACGTGGATTAAAAACCTAAGTGTGAAATATCAAATTAGTAGATTGTACATCTTGAACTTATAAAATGTTATATGTTAATTATATCTCAGTAAAGCTTGGGAAAAAACCTAAATGTGAAGAAGTAAAATGTATGTATACGAAAATATATAACAATATTTTCATGCCAAAGAGTATATGATTTCTTGAACTGGACACAAAATGCCTAAACTACAAAAGATTTGACATTTGCCTATGTTAAAATTTTTAATTTCTGCTTAATAAAAGACACTATAGTTATAAAAAACCAAGTCTCAGACAAGCAATACCTTTACTTAAGAAAATATTAGTATACAGAATATGTAAATAATTCTTAATCAATCCGAAAGAGGAAATGGGCAAAATGTATAAATAAACAAGTCACAGATAAATAAATGTAAGTGGCCAAGAAACACAAAATGAATGATTAAATGAAAACTATAGCTTACATCAGATTCAAAGGAAAAAAGGAAGGAAAGAAGGAAGGAAGAGAAAAGAAAAGAAAGCAAGTCTTGTAATACAAAATGTTGGTGAGGACGTGCAGAAACGGGACTGCCCACGTACGTCACATGGAAGCATAAATTAGTACAACCATTTTGGAGAACATTTTGATAATATCTAGAAAGTTAAAGATGAGGGGCCAGCTCCGTGGCCAAGTGGTTAAGCTCTCGTGCTCCGCTGCAGTGGCCCAGGGTTCGGATCCTGGGCATAGACATGGCACCACTCGTCAGGCCACGTTGAGGCGGTGTCCCACATCCCACAACTAGAAGGACCTGCAACTAAGATATACAACTATGTACCTGGGGGGGGGGGGGGCGGTTTGGGAAATAAATCAGAAAAAAGAAAAAGGAAGATTGGCAACAGTTGTTAGCCCAGGTGCCAATCTTTAAGAAAAATAAAAAGGGATGAATATATACCCTAGAGAAATCTTATATATGGAGTTAAGTGTTTGTCTTCAAGAACAACAATGAGGGGGCTTGCCCAGTGGTGCAGTGGTTAAGTTCACACCTTCCGCTTCTCTGCGGCCCGGGGTCCACTGGTTTGGATCCTGGGTGAGGACATGGCACCACTTGGCAAAAGCCATGCTGTGGTAGGCGGCCCATGTATAAAGTAGAGGAAGATGGGCACGGATGTTAGCTCAGGGCCAGTCTTCCTCAAAAAAAAAAAAAAAAAGAATGACAATACCATGATGTTAATGAGTGAAAAGTAGAAAACACCTAAATGCCCCCAAAGGAGAATTGATAAATAAATTATAGTATAGTCCTAGATTGAATACTAGACTGCAGTTAACATAAATGCTCTAGTGCTACCTGTGTCAACATAGATAAATCTAAACATTATAATGCTGCACTCACAAAAAAGCGAGTTGCAGAAAGATATCACAACCACCTCTGGGGAGGCAAGAAGGAGAATGGGATTGATGAAACTCTTAAATTTTAAACCTAAAATATTTTACAATAATTTTTAAAAGCAAAAGAAGACATATTCAACTTCTGTGTTGAGGGCTGCTGAGTATGTGTAAAATGAAGACTAAAAAGTATCCATGGGATTCAGCAACGTGAATGTCATTGGTGGCCTAAGAAAACGTATTTTCCTTCTTTCATAGTGCAAGTATACATGTGGATTGGTTACTGGTAATTTTGCTATGTAATAAATTACCCCAAAATTTAATGGCTTAAAATAACAAGCATTTATTAACTCAATGGTTTCTGAGGGCCAAGAATCCAGGAATGACTTCGCTAAGTGGTCTGGCTTAAAATCTTTCATGGGGTTTCAGTCAAGATGTCAGCTCAGGCTGCTGTCATCTGAAGGCTCGAGTGGGGCTGGAAGGGTTGCTTCCAGTGTGGTTCACTCACATGACTGGTAAGTTAGTTCTGATGTTTAGTGCAGGCCTCAGTTTCTCACCACGTAAATGTTTCCATAGCCTGCTTGAGTGTCCTCATGACATAACAGCTGATTCCTTCCTGAGGGAGTGACCCAAAAGAGAACAAGCAATAAGGCACAATGTCTTTTATGACCTCATCTCTGATATTGCACACTGTCAGTCCTGCTTTATTCTGTTCAATTGAAGCAAGTTGCAAAGTGCAGCCCAGACTCAAAGGGAGGGGAGCTGGGCTCCACTTCTTGAAAAGTGGAATATCAAAGAATTTATGGACATATTCTAAAACCATCACAATATGTTACAAGGTCTTTGTGCTGTGAGGGATATAAATATAAGGTTAGGCATGATTTCTGCTGTCCAGAGTATGATCTTGTAAAGCAATTAATGCACATACGAGGCAGTTCACATCCAAAATCTAAAAGAGTAGGGACAATTAGGTGGGCTGATGAGAAACAGTCCAGTGAAAGGAGATAGAAATAACCCTACCCCAAGTGGTCAGAAGGCTTTGTGGAGGGGATGGGACCAGATGAGTATCTCAGTGTATAAACAGGATTATAAAGCCATTCCAGGCAAGGAACAGCATCAATGAGCTTGAGATCACGGATATTATGCATTCAAAGCATATTTTATTTACAGAAGACACTACATTGTGTTAGAATAGTTAATTCAGGGAAATTTTTGCCTAGAGAGGGTGAAATTCATATAATTCACATATCCTCAGAGTCTTTGTGTTCCCTGAGTGCCAGGACTGTGTATATTTCATTTCTGTTTCTCAGGAGCTAGTACTATACCAGCTACACAGTGTGTTGTCCCTGAGAGTTTGTTGAATGAAATATATATTGAAAAATAGAATGAACAAGTGAGTAAATGAGTGACCAAGTGAATAAATGAATCTTCTGCTACTAAAATACTAGCCCAGACTACTTGTCCGGGAGGAAGGAAACAGAATAGAAACACGTGAAGCAGAAGAAAGTGCAGAGCACTGAGATTCCTTGGTCTATGTCAAGGCCAAAGCATAGCTAGGATGAATGCCAGCCTCCACTATCTCAGGGGCAGGGGGCAGTCCCTTCCCTCTTCTGGACTTCTCAATAGACAGGGTCCAAAAGCCAACCAACTTCTAACCTTCCATCTCGAGATAAACAGATAAGCAGACATATCAGCTGTCTCTCCCTGTCCCACCTTTAACTCAGAAATTATCATCTTTTCCTGTCCCTCGGTCTCCCACCCCTAACCCCACACCATTTGCTGGCTTCTAATCAAAACTTTCCATTTGCCCAGATCAGCATTTGTAGAAGTGTGACCTGCCAGATCATCAGGAAAAATACCCAAAGATATAATGGTGATGGGGGGTGAGGACTGGTCTGTGCTTTAACACTTTGGAAAAGCACTGTACTCTTTATACCCTCTTGCCTTCAGAAGATGTAGAATGTAATGTGGGGTTGGTGAGCCAAGGAGTCGAAAGAAAAATTTCTTGGACTCTCAAGGTCTGGCAGTAGTGCTCTTTTATTCAGAGAATAGTGTGGAATAGCATGGGGATAGGATCCATGGGTGTTACCGAACCTGAAGTGAGTTCACTCACCTGTTGCACAGCAAGCCAATCTCTGACACTGGGTGTGGTAGAAGAAAGTAGGAATTTTATTTTTGCACAGCGCTGAGCAAGGAGAGAGGGCAGCTAACGCTGAAATCCCAAACTCCCCAAAAAGCTAAAAGGAAGGATTTTTATTTGGGGTTTTAGGTAGGGGAGGGGGAGCATATGGCCTTGCTGGTGGGAGCTTTCCCACCAGCCTGTCTGTGGCCTTGAGACACTTGCAGAGAGGAGGGAGCCCATGACCTTGCTGATCAGCAGCTTCCCCACCAGCCTGTATCTCTTTGTGGGGAGGAGATGATCCAGGCGCTTGTCCTTGGCAGTGTCTGTCTCCATGGAGGATAGTGAATTCTGGAGCCAGGAAGGCAGAGAGTAAGCCGGGAATGAGTGTTTTGGTTTTAACCCCATATATGCTGGGTTTAATGTGGGGAAGCTGATATCAGGGTCAGTATCATGGGCCCCAAAGAGCTGCTGCCAACATGGGTTGTGGGTAGGGCTAAATTTAAGGCATAGGTATGTAAGTTATCTCTTGACAAGACAAAGGAAAGAATGTGCAAAAAAAGTCGTTAAAATGGTATCAGTGCAGGTGGGATCTGTTTATTGGGTGGTCCCATAACTTTTTAGATAGGCATCAAACCAGATTAAGTGAATGGCTGAAGCCACCACCTTAAATATTATTTTTAGCTAAAGACAAAGGAGGATGTTGGGGATGAAGGGGGAGTTGATCATGGGAGATTATCACACAAGTACAGTAAACAAGATGCAGATTTAAATCCTTGCCTTTGGCATTGATTAAGAGTTTCTAGAAATAAAGTCACCCCCCCCCTTCTTCCTGGTACAGAGAGGGAGACACATTTACAGATGGAGATTTCCTTTACAATGTAAATGTCTCTTAACAAAGGGTAAGTAAATTCTACTCCTCAGAGCCTCCTTCCCATCTGCAGTTTTTAAAAGTAACCAGTCTAAAATAATCCTCATCAGAATGTATACTGGAAGCTATGAGAATGCTAACAGTAAAGAAATCTGTTTAACATTTTTTAAAAATTCACTTTTCTTTCAAACTTAGTTGACCTTAGGATGATTTTTATTCTAATATCAATCACAATCATAATCATAAAATGCTTACCAATTGATTTTTTATATGTGAGGCGCTGTGCCAAGAACTTTGTGTGACTTACCCATTAGTCCCTCAGAAGAACCTTAGGTCGTGGATATTCTTACTATTCCCATTTATAAATGAGAAAAACAAGGCACAGAGAGATTAAAGAACTGACCCTAGGAGAAAGAAGTAGGAAGTAGCCAAGACAGGATTGGAATGCAGAGCCTACGGTCTAACACCAAATAAGTCATTCTGTGCTGGAGAACATTTTTCTGGAAACATCGCCCTAGCTTCTCCTCAAATACCTCCTCCTTCTTCCCCCTCTTGTCTTCTGTTAATGTGTCCCCATTACTCATCTTTAGTGATCATCATCTAGTCATCTTCCCAGGTTTTCCTGGCTCACTGTAAATTCTCCACAAATATCCCATGAATGGATGTATCCTATCCAACCCTAATTATGCAGTTGACAATTCTACCATAAGCAAAATCATGCAAACACATGTGTATGTCTTATAGAGCTTATGCTGTTAAAGAATACTTTATATTTTCTCATAAAAAAATGTAAAAGGTCCATCCTCAGCTTCCTGATGGCAGCCATTGTCTTCCTCAACATTCTACATTCTAGAAGGACCCCAGTAAGAACTATTTAGTTGATTAATCCCCACTCTTATCATAATTAAAAAAATAAGACACAGCTCCTGTCTGAGCAGCTCTCAATTGGATAGGAATTCACACACACAAACACACTAATGTCACAATGTTAGAGGGGCCACAGGAAAATCTTGACACCCCTCTCTTTTAGTTCACAAGAAGCAACTGGACATCAAAAGAATCTGAATTGTTGTGCAGTTCTGAAATGGTGGGTGGTAATGAGCTTTCTAATTATTATCCAGTCTTCATATCTGGCTACCTAAAGGATATCTTTTGTCTCACCTTGGGAACCTCAGTGTCTCTTCTCCAGATAAAGACTGTCAAGCTGGTAACCTGAAAAATCTCTCTAAATGACCTTTGGGTGTCTAGGCTAATAAAGGAATTCAATGTGAAATATTAATGTCCCTCATAGAATGTGAACTTTTGACTGTGTCAAGGCCTTCAGCAACCTTCTCCACATGGTCCCTGCTTTCTCTGTTTTATTGTTATTGTTATTGATATTATTCGGCTAGATTTTAGACTGCCCTCTGAAAGCACTTATTCTCCCCCCTGCAAAGTCATTTATGTGCATCTGTGGCCTTGAAGATGATTAAAGGATGATTTCTATTCCCCTTTAGTCTTTTGTCATTTTTCATTGGTTCATATAAATCTGGGGTAAGTTTCCAGGGAGATTTGATCAAGTGACAGGAGTGGAATTTTACAAGATGTCTCTCCAGAGGTAAGGGAGTGGAAAAAGGGTGAGACTGAGTTAGACAGACCAAAGTTCCCGCCATCTCTTGGGTATGCAATCCTGATCAAGCACCTTCATCTCTGCGCCTCAGTTCCGTCATCTGTGGAATGTTATGATTAATGAGCTGATATCCATAAACACACAGCAGGTGCTTCAGAAGTGAGAGTTTCCTCCTCTCCTCACTTCTAACGAGGGGCTCTGAGTACTATCCTTGCAGGAGTGACTGTGTCCTGGGTCAGGAATCTCTGGCTCCTGCAGAAGCATAGCTGACTAGACTAGCAAGACTATGGGGAGGACCACGAGGGCTGATGTTGGCAGGGCTTTCCAACCTCTTTTTGGGGGATAGTGGTCTCTGCACTGTGCAGGGGAGTTTATATACAGATGGGGTCCAGTGTCCTCTTCTGTCTCCTGGAATCGTGCACTCCTTAAAGTCCCAACACCATTGGAGCCATTGTAACATGCGAATGGCCAATCTAGATGAAACCCTGGTCAGCCTCACTCTTGCCCATTGTTCTGAAACCAATGGGAGGCTTAAGGGACAATCTCCAGAAAGGAAAAGATGTCCTTGTCGGTTACAACAGTGCAAGCTGGGAGGGAACCAACATTGGGAATAGCAGTTCTGTGCAAGAGGCCGAGGAACAGTTCTGAGATGAAGAAGACACAGCCCTCGAATGTACACAGATTCTCTGTCATCATGTGAGAGGAGCTATCCCAGGCCTATATGTGTTGTGCTATGAATACGGCATGGAGAGGGATTCCTTCCACCTGGAATTCAGGGTGGGATGGCCTGCAAATGATGTGTTTTGGGGCTATCACTTGAGGAATGTACAAGAGTCTACTAGACAGAGAGACTGCCTAGACGGAGGGGAGAGGATGAGCAAGAATCCAAAGGAGCAAGGTGAGGGTGTGGGTGGGAGGTGAGTCTGGAAAGATGATCTGGGCCTCACGTACAATGCTCAGGTGTCTTGCAAAAGGCTGAAGAGTTCTTAAGCAGAGCACGACATGGTCAGATCTGTGTGTCCTGAAGGCTTAATTTTCTTCATATTTCAGAATTTGATTAATAAGTTTATGCTCTTAGGAGAACGTCCATTAAACATTTATTTATTTATTTTTGTTGAGGTCGTATTGGTTTATAACATTATATAAATTACAGGTGTACATCATTATATTTGAACTTCTGTACAGACGATATTGTGTTCACCACCCAAAGTCTAGTTGCCATCTCTCACCATACGCAAGAGCCCTGTTACCCCTTTCACCCTCCCCCACCTCCTTTAAACATTTATATTATATTTTAGAGTTTATGAAGTGTTTTTCCATACATTATTGTACTTGGTATTTAATGAGTAATAATGTACCACACCTAATACAATGAAGTACCAGCTAGTGCCCTTTGAGTGGAAACGAAAGAGACCTATTCTGCTGAGAATTGAAGAAATACCTGAAGAATCGATGACCAAAAGGGCAGTGAACAAGCAGCCCCAGGGATTCCAGGGTGCTTAAAGGAACTCCTGTATCTACAGGATGCCAACAGGGGGTGGGTCAGACCCAGCCATTTTATTTTTATTATTTCTTTTATCTACATTTTAAGATATTTTAAGACAATCATAGAAAATAATACAATAAACACTCGTATTTCTACCACCCAGCATTAACAAATTATTACATGTTTTCATATTTGTTTTAATAAAACATTAAACATATAGTGAAGGATAATATGTCCTCCCTTTCCTACCTCACCCTTCTACATGCCTCTGACCCAAAAGTCACGACTCCTTTTATCCTTTGTATGTATGTTTTTATTTTATTATATATTTGGATATACAAAAATAAGTTGTATTTTGCTCAGCTTTTTGATTCTGAGTTTCAGCCACGTCAATTCATGTAGGTTTAGTTCATTATTTTCATGGTAGTACCATTCCACGATAGTTCATCCGCTCCAATACTCCATTATCTAAATACACCCCTTTGTTTCTTGTTCTCTCTTTCTGCCTGTTCTTCTCTTTGTTTCTCTCTCTCTTTAATTTGGTTTCTTAGATTGAGTTCTCTGGAACCCGACTCTGAAATGGAGAGTGGTAACGCTTATTAGGACGTATTCTTGGGAGAAATACATAAGAAAGTGAGGAAGCAAGGATTGGCAAAGGGAGAAGTTGAACTGAGATGTAGCTGCAACAGAGGCCTTGGCCCATGCCACAGGAAGTGCTGGGACTCAGATGGCCTTCACTGTTGTCCCAAATGGAGACCAAGCGGCCAGGCCTTTGCATCAACAGATTAGCCAATCATTAGCTGTTATGCCCCTGGAAGGGAGTAGAGCTTGGGAGAGTCACTTCTCAGCGAGCAAGGACAGCTCCCATGAGGTTCACTGGTGTGAGCCTACAGCACCTGGAAATCCAGTCCCTGGGGAATGGGCATGCCAGCTGGAAGAGAGGATCTAGGCAGAGCACCTCAGCAGCCACAACAGATTGATACAATGGTTTGACATGCAACATTTGTTCTATGCTTCTTCTAGTGTGACAAAAAATGGAGCCCAGAAAGCACAAAATTAAATTTCTAAGTCTCCCTTAGAAGTCGCGCTGTGCACATGGCTGAGTTTTAGCCAATCAGATGCACCTGCGCGAGATTTGAAAGGAAGGCGTGAGGTAGAAGCTGAGCTTCTGCTCTTTCTGCATTTCTGCTGGCAAGTGGAGGCTTGGAGGTGTTTGGCATTTCTGCACCCATGATAACAGAATTTCTAGTGTCCTGGTACCACCTTTGTGGATGTTGAGAAAAGCCTAGAGGCAGCCATTCTGCTGAAGCAGGTCTAAGAGGGGCAGCATGGTTCCGGAATCAGCAGCTGCAGCTTCTGGTCTTGGAAGCTTCCTGATTGCTTCCATGAGGGGTGGTTCTGGAGCTGGAGGTTTCCCGATCTGAGAGGAGTTAGTAGTTCTTCTGAGGACTCTGGAGGTCCTTCCTGTAGTTGCTAGTCTATTTCTTCAGTGCTTCCTGCAACGATTTTTTAGGCCATTTCACACCCTTAAATGTTTCCTTTCCTGCTTAAATCATCTAGGGTCATTTAAAGGTCCTGCACCTGGAGCCTGAGTTGTTTATATCAGTTATTTATAATTTTATTTAGTAATTTGTATCAGAAATTTAGATTTTTTTCCTAATTTGTACTATTGAAGACAATGCTGCAAGAAACATCCTATACATGTCTCCTGTTGAATAATGCAAAAATCTCTCTGGAAATAAAGCTGCCTATGTTTTCAATGTTACTAGCTAGTACCAAAGAGCTATTTTATCTCCCCGTGTTCCCCCTTGGGTAGCATGAGAGTTCAATTTCTTTACATCTTCACCAACTCTCGGAATTGTTATACATTCTTATTTTTGCCAATCAGTGTCCAGTGGTGGCTCTTTGTCATTTTAACTTTATTTCCCCTAATAATTAGTGAGATCGAGCATTTTTCATAAGCTTATTCATCATTCTTGTTTCCTTTTATATGAACTCCATGTTCACATCCTTTAAGGATTTCTACTTAGTTGTTTTTCTTTTCCTTATTCCTTAAATAAATTACAGAATTTATTTATGTGTTCTAGACTCTAATCCTTTATTGGTTATAGGTGTTGTAAATATAGTCTCCCAATATGTGGCTTGTCCTATAACTTTTTATGTTTTTCAATTACGTAGAAGTTTTAAAATTTTTAAGGTGGTTGGGAGTTATTGCCCCATGGTGATGTTGGAGAAATCACAAAAAGTGTTACGGGTCGAATTCCAAACTCTCAGCCACTTTGTGTCCATGATTTCAGCCACTTTTATTCAAGGGAGTATGTATATTTTTGATCAGTTAGTATGGTTATGATTATCTTTTTTTCAATATTTAATCTAATTTGTCATTTGTTTATACCCAGAGGATACATGAAAACATAAACTAACTCTTTTCAGTCTTTGTGTCACTCTACTCAAGATTTAAATTCTAGGGAAAAACAGATTATCTAATTAGTCTACCTTGAATCATATTCTTACTGTTGGCCAGGAGATGAGGGGTCATCTTGATTGACAGCTCCACCAAGACAATGGAAGAGTAGCAGATTCCCAAATCAGACCCCTACTACTGCCTTCAGAATGGGCACTGGGCAGGCAAGAATGATACATGTGGCAGGATGAATATTGAATAAAGGATACTGATTTCTTCACTGTAGTAATAGAGTTTTGTTTTGCAGAATAGTAAAGCAACAAGATAAATTCTTTACAATATATTTGCATATAATACAAGGGAAGATAAAAGAAAGCCCTCAAGTCAGTCTGCAGCATTAGAGAGTTTCCAGAGGATGTAATGCTTCAGCCAAAGAGATGGGGAGAGATTCCAGGCAGAGGAAACAGAAATGGCAGTGCAAAGAAATGGAACGATAAGAGCAAGTTGTGTTCCGAGAACTTGCCGGAGGTTAGTGTGGCAGGCATGTGAACTGCAAGGAGGAATGGTGATCAGTAAAGCCAGAGGGGAATAAAGTGTCTTACAACAGTTGAATGGTAGAGAGAAATAAAAGAATGTGGAGAGTAAATTAAAAATAATGAAAAACGAAACAAGAATATTTAAATTTAGGTGTTAAAATATCTCAGGCTTCTTGGAGACTACTACACTGGCTCACAGCTGTTTCAAGGAGCCAATGCCAGAAAAAGACCAGCCATGGTGGACATGGGGCATGGCTCATCTGTTCTTGGATTGAATTGGAAGATCTCCATCTCCAGTGATATACCAACAAGCTCTAAAGTAGAAACACATATGAGAGTAACAGCAGGAAGGACTTAACACCTAGATTTTTTTTTATCCAGTCTTTATTTCAAATGTCATGTTCTTATTGTCCAGAACTCATGCTGATTTTTGTTTCAGGGCACATGAATACATAGATCTAGGCATGCCTATAGCAAAGAGAAACAGATAGGGTATAAAACATGGTGTCAGTTGACTTTGGTTCCAAACTAGACTCTGCCACTCACCAGCTATGTAACTTTAGACTTCTCCAAACTTAAATTTTCATACCTATGAAACAGTAATTAAAACAGCCCCAGACCCCACTCACACCCAAAGCAACCAACCCAAAAAATCTCGTTCTATATACTTATATAGAGAACTTGTTTGTAAGAGTCTTCATACACGTTACCCCTAAAACAGTACATACAAATAAACTTTGTATATTTGATCTTTGTTTTGAAGTTGTAAAGTGTTTTTCAGTCTGTAAATTGAAAATCGGTTAAAGCGATTTTGACCAGCATTTTAAAAAACTAATAAAAATAGAATAAAGTAGACTAGAACAGCATGGAATGGAGTAGACTCAAATAGAAATAGAAAATACCAAAGTAATACCATAGTTATGAATACTATTGTTTCAGATATTTGTATTCATGTGTCTTAGTGTATGTGCGTGTGTGTGTGTATCAGGTCATGGTGTAAAATAGTTGGCTTAAATTGAAAAAAACTGTTTTTTGAATAAGATGACCTGGGTTTAAACCAAAATTTTGAGCTCCAAGTCCAGTTCTCTTGCTGACTTGCTGACAATAGATGCTTGCCCAACATAGCTGGGGTAGGGGTTAGGTGCCCTATGGTTCCTTAATGGATATTAACGACTAGGCATGTAATGAGTGATGGAAATCACCAATTGAGGGACTAAGGCATTCCTAGGAGTTAATGTCCTGATGAGAAGGACTGATGTCCTAGTAAATAGCTACGGGCTTTTAGCACCAGCTCAGCTGCTTCTCTGAGGAATGCCTAAATCAGAAGTCATCATTATACTTTCAAGAACTGCAAATGAAGATTCACAGGCCCATAAATTTCCTCTTCAGTGGGCCCTGGACTTGCATGACGCAGTTAAAAGGCGAGGTTTAAGAATGAATGTCCCTGCCCAGAGGTTGGGGGCAGAAACACTCACCATTTTATAACTCTCTTACAATCATCCATTTTAGAGTCCACCAACAGAAATATCCCTGAGGAAACTATCTTTGAAAGAACCTCAGTTTGCTCATTTGGAATAGAAATATATGATTTCAGTTTTCATTCAATTTAACTTTCTATAAGGTAAAATCTTTACTAACAGAGCCCATTAGTGAATCTTGACAAGAGAACACAGTGGTCTTGGAGCCACAACTTGAATTCATTAATTCATTCAATTATATTTTAAACAAAAGTGTATTGTACTCCCACTATGTTTTTGGTACCAGTTAAATTGAGAGAATAAAGTGAACAAGACAGACACATGAGTACAAGAATATTGAATTTGTAAAGTAAATGTAGGATGCTATGGGAGTACAATGGGAGTGCATTCCGTGTGTAACATTTTATCTGGTCTGAGGGTTCATGGAAGACTCTTTTAAGGAAGTAACATTTAAATTAAAATCTATTGGAAGGATGATTAGGATCTAGTTTGGCAAAATCTCGGAGTGGAGAGGCGTTCCAGGTAGGGGTTAGCATATTTGAAGCCCACAAGAAAGAGAGAAAGAGACAGGGAAGCAGAGAAGAAGAAAGAGACATAGGTAGACAGAGATTGAGATAATAGGAGGAGTAAAATTGAGAGGAGCTGCAGCAAGATGTGAAGTTGGAAAGGGAGTCATGGAACAAGTATGACGTTAAAAGCTTTATTATGGAGCTCGGAATTTATCCTAAGTACAGTGAAGAGCCATGTGAAAAAACTTAAACGGTGTTTTGACAAGACTAGGGGCTGATACAGAGGAGTCAAATAGAACCGACAGATTTAAGAGTCTACTTTAGTCTATGATGGACAAAGCAGTGAGGGAAATTTGGGAGATGCTCAGTGGTGATCCTGATTATACCTTTCTCCAGGAGAACTGGCTGGCCATTGGCAAAATTAAGGAGAAACATTGGTGTTTTAAGGAGCACCCTGCTAGACTTTCTCTTCCCCTCCTTAATCTTGCCTCATAATGCTTCTGTGTAACAACTACTCCAAAAATCAGCGGCTTCAACAATAATCATTAACCTTATGAAATCCACTGTGGGTCATCAGGAGTTGGCTGATCTGGGAGAACTCATCTGAGTGGTTCTGCCTCAAACTGTGGATGCAGAGATCCTGGCTCCTAGGTGAGATTTGGACTCAGGTCTGCTCCATGTGTATTTATTCACTCTAGGACTCAGTCTGAACAGGCAGTTGAATGGCCATGGGGAAGCCCCTCCCACGGCCAGAGCAGAGGCTCAAGGGAGCAAGTAGAAGAACAGGAGACTCTCAAAGCCTAGCATCAGCCCTGGAACACTATCACTTCCTCCTTATTCTATGGCTGGTCCCATTCCCTTTTTTGGGGGGTAAAATATGCATAACATAAATTTTACTTTTTTAAGTGCACAGTTCTGTGGCTCGCTTATCTCACCATAGTGCTTCAGCGTCCATACATGTTGCAGCTTGTGTCAGAATTTGATTCGTTTGTAAGGCTGAATAACATTCCATTGTATGTTTACACCACATTTTTTTAATCCATTCATCCATCCATAAACACTTAGGCTGCTTCCAATTTTGTCAATGTCAATAATGCTGCTATGGACATGGGTGTACAAATATCTGTTTGAGACCCTGCTTTCAACGTTTTTGGGTATACATACAGAAGAAGAATTGCTGGATTACACAGTAATTCTGTTTAATTTTTCTGAGGAACTCACATACCCTTTTCCAGAGTGGCTGCACCATTTTACATCCCCATGACCAATGCACAAGGCTTCCAGCTTCTCCACATCCTCGCCAACACTTGTGATTTTCTTTCTTTTTTTTTATACAATAGTGATCTCAATGAGTATGAAATGATATCTCATTGTGGATTTGGTTTATGCTTCCCTAAGTATTAGTGATTTTGAGCATCTTTTCATGTGCTGACTGGCCATTTGTACATCTTCTTTGGAGAAATGTCTGTTCAAGTCCTTTGCTCATTTTTAATAGGGATGTTTGCTTTTGTTGTTGCTGTTGAGTTGTAGGATTTCTTTTTGTATCATAGGTATTAATCCTTTATCAGATATATGACTTGAAAATATTTGTCCCATTCCATGAGTTACTTTTTCACTCTGTTGATAGCATCCTTTGATACACAAAAGTTTTCATCTTGATGAAATCTCATTTATCTATTTTTTCTTTTGTTGCCTATGCTTTTGATGTCATATCCAAGAAATCATTGCCAAATCCAGTGTTATGAAGCTTTTCCCCTGACCTCATACCTTTTAAGGGAAGAACTACTAAGTTACGTAGCAAATGGCATGGATATGAGAAGTAGAGAAGTGTTGGTGCTAAAAATCCATCTGGACACCTTCCTTCCCTCTTTCATTGCTCACTGTCCTACTATCTTCTCTTTGCTTTGAATGCACACTTTTGTTCTTAGGAAGAAACCCAGTCACCTCTGCAGTGATTGTGATGAAGACTTGTCTAAAAGAACTATAGCTCCCAGGGATACTTTCATTTCAACCACGGGCAAGAAATCTTACACCAAGGGAAGGAAGACATGCATTTGACATTTGGTCATCTCTAAGAGTGTGATGGAAACCTTCCCACATCCTGAAGCCACAAATCAGAAAACTGGCTCAGTGCCCCACTTGCCACCCTTTCTGGTATTTCAGCCTTTAGCAGCAAACTGCTTTGTTAACAGAAGTTACCAGGATTCCACCACAAATAGGATATGGTGGAGGAGCAACTCATTAACTAAGCAGATCCAATTAGTGAAACAAACAGAATTCTTACAACCCTCCCACACAATGCTGATCCCTTCTTCAATGAAGTGTGACTCCTCCCCTTGTACAAGGGCAGATAACTACTTTTCCTCTCTTTCCAGCTTTTTTCAAGTCATATTTACAGTATGTAATTTCTTTCACAAAACAGAAGAAGATATTTTCTTGGAATCTTCTCCAGGTTTTGTCAAGTCTTTTCTACATTGTGTAATATAGATAATAACATAAGGTTTTTTTTTTCCTCTCTGTCTTTTAAACGTAAAACTACAATGCTGAATATGGTCTTTCAAGCTATGCTCCCTTACTACAGATTCTGATTTTCTTTCTCCGCTACCATCCTAAAGAGTCCACACACATACATGCATGCATACACACACATGCATGCATGCATGCACTCGCACACACACAGACACACACAAGCTCAGTCACAAATCATTGGTTCAGAAAGCAAAGGAATTGAAAGGGGTCTTTGTTGTTGTTTATTGTCATTTTGTTTTGTGTTCTTTTTGTCATAGAGAATGCAAAGACTGATGCAAATCAAGCTTTGTGTGTGTGATGGACAGAGACAAGGGATTAGGGGGGAGAACAATGATCCAAGCTGGTTGTGTGAGGGCACTGGGGACCTGGAAGCGATGGAGGTGATAAGTAAGGGCAGGCTTACTGCTGACACAAGCTAAGAGAGTAGGTGAGTGAAAGGGGCACAGCTGGGAAGATAAGTTCCATCTTCCACTCCATTGTGAGCCCTGATAAGCCCATTTCAGCCTACCTATTGAAGTTCACTGTGGACATGCAGATGTAGGCAAAAAAAGCTGAGTAGCCTCTCCTGTGGCCTTTATGATACAAAAAAGGCTTAGGGATGATGTAAAGAGGCAGAAAAATATGCATGACTGAGGTTAGAGGAAAAGCTTTCTATGCCTAATTTGTTGCAGAAATTATTCAAGAATAAGCCAACTGTGAAAATATGGCCTCTGAGACCCTGCCAAGGTTAGTGTGAACCATTAGGATCTGCTGAGTAAATGCTAGCTACATAATCGAAAACTGCTTGGTTGAAGCTTTAACTTAAGTGCCAATTGTTCCCCCCAGTTTTAATAAGGGACTGGTCTAGGGGGCAGGCTAAGGTGACCACATTGCAGGTAATTTTGCTGAGCCGGATAAAGTGGCTCCTGGCCTCTCTGTCATAGAGGCATTTTTCTCGTTCCCTCTCGCTCCTCGTTCCCTTGGGACCTGGATATTTACCTCAGATCCTACACAAAAATGACAGAGAGACACTGGTTTTGCTGAGGTTTGACCAGAGAGCCAGAAGTAGTCTCTTTTTCATTCAAATTGGCCAATTCTTGGCTAGATGCAGAGGAGACATAAATAAGAGCTAAACAAAGACGGAAAAGCAGAAATAAGGAGGAGGGGAGAGCCTAATGTTCTCACATGGGCTATGAATTCATTGATGTCACCTTTTTGATAAGTCAGGGAATATTCTAGCGGGGGCATATTTCACATCATCCCCAAATTTATAATTATGGTCACTACACTCCAATGGAAATCTCTCCCCAGATTTTACTCTCTAACGGCCATGTAATAAAAGGTAATATATATTCTTATGCTAAGCAATAAATAGGGAACCCTCAGCAGCACTGTCTTCCTGAGAAAATCTTAGGTCTTCTGGGATACACATTCGTTCAAACAATAAGGGCACACAAATCAACATGGTGCCCGAGCAGGCACAGGGTGAGTGATGGCCTTGGCTCCTAATGAAACCAAACCTGAAAGGTATTAGAAAGATTGATTGGCATTAAGTCAGCTGCCAGCGTTAGCTGGGGTACCTCAGGCTGTAATAAAACTGCCAGGGGTTATTTATGGAGACATAGGGTTTGGGGTGTAAGTTACATACAGCAGGCTGGTCTTACAAACAGACAGACACACACTTGAACCTCTACAACGAATGGAGCAGCAGACACCCAGTTCCATGGGAGTCCTCTCCCATTGGTTGGGATGGCATGCTTTCCCAAGCATTTGTACCAGTCTGGATAAGAGCAGGCTCCCAAGTGGGAGGAAAATGGGCCAAGGTTAATGCATAGCTTGAAACTATTGACTTTAGGTAGGACAAGAGAAGTTGTGCAAATCAATCTAAATAATTGCTCCTAAAACAAAACCAACCAAACACATACACATACAAAGACAATGCCCTTGACTAGGCCTGGAGACAAAATATATACTTCTTTTCAGTGTTTGTTAATCCTCTTTCGGCCATGGCTCATTTCAGAAGAGCCAGAAAGGAGGAAGAGAGAAGGAGAACCAATGCTAATTCTGGGTAATACAGTCACATACTCGGGCTCTGGGCTCAAGAGCAGGGGAACAAGGGTGGAGGTAAGATTTGGATGGGGGAGCAGAAAAGTTAGCATATTGTCACGTTCCTCAACCTACGTCTCCTCACTGTGTGGTGTCTGGTTTTAAGGTGAATATGGAAAAAAGGATAGAAGCAAGCTGAAAAATAAAACTTTTCAAGAGTCACTAGAAGCATGATTGTACCAACTGCAGCACAGCCAAGAGGCTGGAAATATCATCCAATCAGAGAGTCTCTTTAATTTCCTGCCTGACTGGCTCCAGCAGAAGGAAAAGGGGAAATGATGCTTGGCTTGGTGATCCAGGTGTGATTCCTCAGAAGTCACTTCTCTCTTAATTTGTTGCTTCCAATTCTGCAAAAGTATCTATAAAATGAAGTAGAGAGGCCTGAGCATCTGAAGGGACAGGGCAGTGGGCACAGCAACAGCAGCTGTTGGGGTCATAGCAGCTCATGTCTTCAGAGAGAAGGAAGAGGGGCCAAGGAGAGAAAGAGGGATGGACACAGTTGAGTTCAGTGCTGCATGTTTCTAACAGGGTTCCCTCAAATAGAGACCCTGAGATGGACACTTGGGATGGGTAGCTTACTTGGGAGGTGATAATGGGAGACATAAATCAGGAAGTGGGGAAAATAAAACAGGAAAGAGAGAAAACCCAAAAAACTGAGAAACTGTATCAAATACATTTCGGAATTAACCCACTAGGGGACAAAGAGGTTGGGGCATTGATCTACCAATGCTTACTCTCCATTATTTGAGAGTTACTCCCACAAGGCATTTCCAGATGCTGTTCCTTATGCTGGACCATGTTCTGAAAAACCATAGAAGCTAGTGGACAATAAGAGAGACAAAAGGCCTAAAGGTAGTAAGCTGTCAAAGGTCTGGGAACTGCCCACCAGAGCTGAGGTGAATTCAGGAGGGCCGAGAGGTAATGGACCAAACAAACTTATGCCTGAAGTCATCCTAACTCAGTCATCTGAGAAGCCTTGATTTGGTGAGTGAGGCCAAGAATGGCCTTCAAGAGGCAGGAGCTTCTGAGTGAAGCTAGTGAGAATTGGAACAAGCCATACAGACGCCTGATTAAAACTTAAGAGTTTTCATTAACATAATTGACTTTTCTACCAACTCTTGTCCAGGAAGATGCAATTGTTTCTCAGGAATGTGGTAGGCTGAGAAATGGCCTGCCATATTAGTTTTCTAAGGCTGTAAACAATTAGCACGAACTGGGTGGCTTAAAAAGACAGAGTTTATTCTCCCATGGTTTTAGAGGCTAGGAGTCCAAAACTGAGGTGTCAGCTGGACCATGCTCTAGAAGAGAACCTGTTCACCACCTTTCTCCTATTTTCCAGGGGTTGCTGGCAATCATTCGCATTCCTTGTCTTATAGACCCATCGTTCCAGGCTCTGCCTCCATCATCCCAAGGTGTTCTGTTCTCCCGCATGTTTCTGTGTCTTAATTTCTCTTCTTATAAGGACACCAGTCACTGGATTAGGGCATACCCTAATCCAGTAGGACCTCATCTTAACTAATTACATCTACTAAGACCTATTTCCAAATAGGGTCACATTCTGAGATTCCAGGTGGACATGAATTTTGAGGGGGACACTATTCAACCCAATACACGTGCAAAAGATATTCACATCGAGTCTCTGGAATCTGTGAACATTACCTTATATGACAAAAGCGGATATTACTTTATATGACAAAAAATGTGATTGAATGAAGAATTTTGAGAGAAGACGTCTATGCTGGATTATCTGAGTGGACCCTAATTGCAATCACATGCGTACTTATAAAAGCAAGGCAGTGAGAGTTTTGAGAGAGACATGCACATAGTGGAGAAGACGATGTGATGACAGAGCAGAGTAAGATGCTGCCACAAGCTGAGGAATGCCAACAGCCACTAGAAACGAGAAGAGGCAAGGAAAGGATTCTCCCCTGTGGCCTCTGGAAGGAGCGTTGCCCTTCCAACTCCTAGGTTTCAGACTCTGACCTTTAGACTGTGAGAGAATGAATGTCTGCTGTCTTAAGCTACCCAGTTTGTGGTAGTTTCTCATAACAGCCTTGGGAAATTAATATAAAGAACTTCTTGAAAACTCATTAATTTGACACTAAAATACTTGACTTATCCTTGTTAGAGTAAAGACCCCCTTCTTGGTGCAATAAATAACATCAAACAACTGTCTCTTCAAGATTTGCTTTGAAACCACCAGCCCACCTAGCTCTGTCCACTAATCCTGAACTAGAATAGGTTCTGTCACCTATTTGACCAACCCAATAAAGCCCCTGCTTCAAACGACCTGCATTAAACTAGACCCCGGAATCCTCATAAATGTTTTCCTTTGCTTTCTTTCCTCTAGTAAATCTATTAAGACACTATCAAGATGGTGATCTCCCTCACTGCAGTGTGTCTGGGAAGCCAGCCTTCAATGCTGGTGACTGTAGTGTGGTTCTTGGGCACGCTAACCACTTCAGACTAATAGACCAGCTAATAGCGCTGGATACAGCTTAGCAGCTGACAAGGACATAGCAGAGGTTTGGGGCTCCCAAAGACTAAGGCTCTACAGATGTTGAGAACTTGAGTCTTCATCCTCTGTGGCAGTGATCTCCAAATGTTGCGACAGCACATCTTCATTGGTAAATGACTTTTTTAATCACAAATGTCTAATATGTATATGTATGTTTATTTTTGTATAAAGTATTTACAAGTTCTGCTGTATTGTATATACTAAAAGCATAGACAAAAACATAAAATGTAAAAGTTTGGAATAGATATGAAAAGAACACTCTTTTAAAATAATTTAAAATTTTTTTATTAATATCAACAAAATCTTTGGTTATATCACTAAAAATAGTATGACTAACTCGTATTTCTGTGAAGTACTGCATCAGGAATATTATGAAAGACTTTGAAAGGTGCCAAAGATTACTAGGGATCCTTTGAGTGGAATGCTCAGCATTGTCTAGAAAACCCTTCAGGGTTTATCTGATTCTTTTTTTTTAAGGATTATTTTTTTTTTTTTTTTTGAGGAAGATTAGCCCTGAGCTAACATTTGTTGCCAATCCTCTTCTTTTTGCTGAGGAAGACTGACCCTGGGCTAACATCTGTGCCCATTTTCCTCTACTTTATATGTAGGATGCCTACCACAGCATGGCTGGCCAAGCGGTGCCATGTCTGCACCCGGGATCTGAACTGGTGAACCCCGAGTCGCTAAAGTGGAACCTGTGCACTAAACTTCTGCACCACTGGGCCGGTCCCTATCTGATTCTAAAGAGCTTTGCACCTTTGATTGTCTTGAACAGGGCTATTTCACAGCTCTGTAAATTGTAAGGAACTGATAATGATGTAAATTATTTTTGTCTGTAGAGATGCAAATGAATTTTGTCCAGCAGAGAGACAATTGATTTCTGCCCTATAGAAAAATACAGTTTACTGCCCGACAGGATATTAACCAGTTTTGTATCTATAAGCGAATTCATTTTAGCCTTCCTGATTGCCTGTAAATACGTCTGCTCTTCAGATTTTCCTTTGAATTGAATTAATCCTCTTATGGGTTCTCTCATTAATTAATAGACTAGCTAAAATCTTTGACACATATTCATTTTATATAACAGTCATGCTCTTATCTCTTTTGAAAATTATCCTTTAACAAATGAAAATAAATACATGTTTTTAAAAAAAGTTTGATTTCATCCTTTGAGATACAGCAATTTAACTTTCTGGGTCTAAGTTTAGTTAATTTTGATACTTGGTTTTCATAGGTGCTATAGCTACAAAAATAAACTTCACAGAGATAAGTTTGTCCAAGTACAAAATTATAATGGTCACTTTTCAATCCCACCACAATTATGTAAATACCTCTGTCAAAAATAAAAACAAAAACTGTCATCTCTGATGCTAATCAATTATTATTGTAAACTAATAAGAATGCATGTTTTTATGTATAGCTGTGTGTGTGTGATCAAATGGGTTCATATCCCACTGAAACTTTTCATTTAAAAGATTTTTAAATGGCTTAAAAGTCCCGTTTCCCAGTTTTATAAATGCAGATGTGAGAGTCACCATAATTCTCACACATAATTCACGCTTAAAAAAAATTATGTAATGTTGAAAATATTTCCAGATTCATTTTTAAATGTTCTCTTCATAGCACATGTTTCATTTGGAAAATAGAGATT